>NW_013666112.1:144407-161711 GCF_000517525.1 Limulus polyphemus | reverse complement strand
GCTACTCTTTTGCCAACGAATAGTGGGATTGACCGTCACATTATAACACCCCTACGGCTGAAAGGGCGAGCATGTTTGGTGGGACGGGGATTCGAACCCGCGACCCTCAGATTGCGAGTCGAGCGCCCTAGCCATCTGGCCATGCCGGGCCTAATGATACACGGACTTTACACTTTGACTTACTAACAGCTATCTTAATCTATATGAACCAAAGGCTGTGGTTTCGCTAAGGACATTGGGAAAATCTCGTTAATCCTTTTATACTCGTCACTAATTAGATGAATAGGTAAAGATCTGTTCTCAGTTTGCATCTCATTGGAGAAAATATTAATACTCATGTTTTTATGATTGGAAGATCGTATCCTAATGTATTCAATGTTTCTTTCAATATAGATCTGCATGTGGGTTGTCTGTTTGTAATACTACAACCTAGTCTAAAGGTAAATACAGATCTGTATATATATGTACAATTCACGATTGAGGCAGAATATATACAAGCCCACAGATCAGTCTTCAAATGATGTGCGTGTGAACAATTCAACAGTCAGTATCACAGAGTTTTCTAAAATTATATTTATCTTTAGATAGAGATTGAAACAATAGAACTGCCACAAAACACTTCATTTCAGATCGTTTTCTTGTTACAAAAAAACAACAACAATTTTTTTGATTTTATACAAGTTTTTCTAGGATAAACGCTTACTTCGGCAGCTCGAAAGCAAAGTGTTCTTTTCTTTATAAAGATTGTTTTTTCCCTAACTAGTTTATTTGGTAATTTTTATACGTACCAAACTTATTTGGCGGGAGTTTTATTTGGTATTTACTGCTTTATAAAATCACAAATATATATTATAATATTTTTTTGAGTATGATCGAGTACTAATAGCCGAATATTACGCACGGGTTGTGTTTTGGTGTAATTTAGAGAATGAAAATAGTGAATTTCTCAATATTAGGTGTTAATAATGCTCTTTGTAGCCATTAACAAAAGTAACAGAAAGATACAAACAAATCGTTGTTGGATAGTCTACGGTATTTTCAAGTCCGATGTCATGCAGGGTGAGGATCTACACAACACTAATAGCTTGCTTACATCTAATTACATGTTCGGGACTTCTTGAATCAATAAAGATTGAGCGTAAAACATCTTTAAGTGGTTCTCTCTTAGAACCTATTTAAATCCCCCCCCACAAAGAAAAAAAAAACCTCTTTTACTTCAATAATCAAAGTAACCAAGCCAAGATTTCCTATAGAGTAATCGTAAGTTTACACCCACGCTGGTTTAATGTCAAATTAATAATTTAAGTTTCATTGTGAATAACCAGAATCAGCTAAGCACTACTGGTGGGAACCAGTAAACTCACTATTAGGTAAGCACTTAAAAATGTGGATCAGCAAACTCACTATCAAGTAAGCACCACTAGTCTGGACCAGTAAACTCACTATTAGGTAGGAATTTAAAAACGTGGATCAGCAAAATCACCATCGGGTAGACACCACTATTATGGGCCAGCAAACTCACCAGCAGGTAAGCATCGTTCGTGTGGACCAACGAACTCATCATCAAACTAACACACTCACCATATGGTAAGCACCACTAATGTCAAGTGTTGACTAGCAAACAGACCACCAAGTAAACATCACTAGTGTGGACCAGAAAACTCACCATGAGGTAAGCACCACTAGTGTGTACCAATAAATTTACCATCCGGTAAGCCCTTAAAAGTGGGAGGAGAAAAACCAATAAAACGGTTCTATCACTAAATGCTGTAACAGAAACGAAAACACAAATGTGTTGCTAAATCTTCCCAAAAAAAATGTGAGTTTACGAGTAGGAAGAAGAGGTATGCCTAAAAGGGAGGATCTTTGAAGAATTAATGAAATTGATCAGCCTCAATTTTCTGAAGTCTATCAAAATTATAAACGATGATATCATAATCATTATTCTGTCAGTATTATCTTAAAATTGTTGCTATTTAGAAGAATAAAATATATGTATATACTTAACACTTATTTTTGGCCCCTTTAAACTCCTAAGACATATTTATGGTGTGTTGTTGATGAATAACACTAGAAAAAATTTGAGTTGAATTTTAAGGTGCTGATATGGTAGCGCTCCATCAAAATCCTTTCATTTTACTCCATCTCAGAGCTATCTGAATAGGTCTGGTTCTAGTTAATAAAGCATTTCATATACAACATATATGTGTTCGAGCTCTTTGTCTTACGATTATTATTTCTTCCGCTTAAGTCAGGTTTCATCCCTTCCATAATGCAGATGTATCACTAATTATAGCAAACATAGTTATAATTCAATGTAGCGTAGAAACGCGTTGAAACTAAAGCAAAAAAGAGAATTAATTCATTTTGTATGTAGAAATCTTTGCTGGGTTAAAGAAAGCTATTTGCTTACAGTCGTATGAGACTGTTTAAACCTTAGCATGCAGAAAGCTAATGTCATGTTTCCTCGAAGAATAGTGTCAGGTTTATAAGGTGTTTTTAACATTACAAATAATGAGTTCTAAACATTCCAAACAAATGTTTCGACGCCACAGGAGTTTCCTGTTTACTTTTAAGATATAAAAAAAGAAGTATAAAGTTAAGTAATTATTTTAAGTTCCACATCACCACAGTTTCTGTGTTTGGTATTGTTATTTGAAATATGATTTCTACAGTGACAACCGACTAAACGTGACTAATATTGACGCGTACAAATGATGTATTTTGTTTAATAATGTTGTACAGTCACGTGCAAGGCCCAACATGGCCAGGTGGTTAGGGCGCTAGACTCGTAATCTGAGGGTCTCGGGTTCGAATCCCCGTCACACCAAATCATGCCAACCTCCGCCTTTTCCTGGTCCCAAGTCCAGGATGAGAAAGGAGGAGGGTTGGGCGCGGGGCTAGCAACTCCACCCCGTAAAACCAACCTGCTACAAGTAACTGCAACAACAACTTTCCGTTGGTGAGGTGTTGTTACGGCCCTATGCTCCACTGGGAGTTTACATGAATAAAAAAAACAAAAAACCAAACAGTCACGTACTATGATCCATAACTCGTGAAGGAGGTGAAGGAACGATAATAAAATATAGAATTATTATATAAATTCAAAACTTTAAATATACATTGAAGAAACCGAAAGTCTTGTTGCTAAATGAAAAGTATGGCAACGTAAGCGAATTGGAAGAACAATCCATGTCGTCAGTTCAAGCATCGAAATCATGCAACGTTATTAGACAAAGGGATAGTTTTAACTTAGCCTGATAACCACACACTCGTTAAGGAAAGATAGTTAACAACTGGAATTTATCATTTTATTTTACTAAGAAAGGTACTGAAGTAAAAGCATAATACCGAAATTAAAATGTAAAATGTAAAGTTAGATTTTATCTTGTGTTAATATGTTTTAAGTTATCCAATTTTTATTTGTTTACTATGGGCATTATAACACTACTTTAATTATCAGATTTACTATCATTGAATCATTTATCTCTAAAATAATTCAGACTATGGGCATTATAATACTGCTTTCATTATCAGATTTGCTATCATTGAATCATTTATCTCTAAAATAAGTTAGAAGTACCAACAGCAGACGTCAATGTATCTTTAACTTTCTAAGTGTATAGACGGAGTCGACTTTCTTCTTAGAAGAATGCCACGCGTAACTCAACTCGTAAAACATTGAATCTCTGAGAGTTACATTAACATTGTTTTGAGTATAAAAACAGACGCTGTGCTGACATCCTGACATTGAAAAGATGTATTCTTCTTCCGGCATGACGTCAGAGTTACTTGTTACTCATTAAAATTGTTTAGATGCCATAATTTAAAAAGAAATTACTTCTTATTCATAAAAAATAAATTATGAATAACTGTTCATCATTCGGGTAAAGAAAATCCCAAACAAAAAGTCAAACAATAGACAATGCCTTTTTGATACAAAAAAAGTTCACAATTATTTAATCTGTCAGTACCATTTTCTGTTCGACATGTAGGGAAGCAACAAAATTTCGATTCGAAAATTAACGATTTTGAGTCCCATCTACAGCAGCCCCTTAGTGACACAGCGGTAAGTCCGAAGGTTTATAACACTAAAACCCGGGTTTCGAAACCTGTGTTGAGCACAGTACAGATAGCCCATTGTGTAGCTTTGGGCTTAACAATAAACAGCCAATCAACCAAGAATATCAGGCAACGCCATCTATGTAGTTATACCGAAAGAACAGTGATTCAGTGTAGCTTGTATTTACAATTTTTAGGGCTGTATGTTGCAAAATCATGTTCTGTAACCATTTAAACTGATCTATAATGTATCAACGCACTGTCGTAAACTTACATGGAGCTGGGCCTTGAATAAAATATTTTCATACAACTCATATTTTAAAGCTCTTCGTAGAGGTAAATATTTTTACATATATTGTAAGCAAGCTTGAGTTGAATCCTTTAAGCACTTATATGACCAGTAATAAAGCAAAGGTAAGTGATTACTTAAATAACAGGTCATAACGTTTCAGAAACAAATTAATAATTAATTCGGCTAGTTTTGAGTGTGTTTGTTCAATACTAGTATCTTGATAGTTGGTAGTTGACGTAGTAAGGAAATATGCTCAAAATTAGACAACATTATCAATGAAATTAGTTCTATAGTGTTGTCATAGTGTTCTTGGAGAGCTAGGCTTTGTGATTTAAAATCAGTAATTTTGATAATAATAATAATTTATTAATTTTTCATCAACTGAAAGGTAATTTCAAAATATTTTCTTCGTTTTTCACATTATTTTTTATTGGTGATTTTGTTTACGTATTTCTATATGATCTGTAAATGATGCATAAACTAGTTCATAAAAGAAGACAAAATAAATATCTAGAATTACTTTATTTAAGAGATTAACAGACGCGCCCCAGCTTGATAATATTAGTCTATTTTGAAGCTACTGATATGAACTTGTTATCAATATACAATTATTATATGTATTTATTATACAATACAATTTAGCTACATCCGGCCCCCCAGTGGCATGTCTGCGGACTTACAACGCTAGAAACCGGGTTTCGATACCAGTGGTGGGCAGAGCACAGATAGCCCATCGTATAGCTTTGTGCTTAATTATAAACAAACAAACAAACAAACAAACAAGCTACATGCAACACCTCATCACTAGAGTCAAGGAGAAGTGTATTATTTGTTGATTTTGCGACACTGCAAGCATTTAAAGGGTTATCTATTCTACACCCACGCCGAGTGGTAACTCGTAGACTTGTACATACAGTAAAGTTTGTTTTGAATTTCGCACAAAGCTACACGAGGGCTATCTGCGCTAGCCGTCCCTAATTTAGCAGTGTAAGCTTAGAGGGAAAGCAGCTAGTCATCACCACTCATCGCCAACTCCTGGCCGTCACATTATAACACCCCACCGCTGAAAAGGCGAACATGTTTGGTGGTATGGGGATTCGAACCCGCCACACTCAGATTGCGAGTCGAGCGCCCTAACCACCTGGCCATGCCGGGCCATATAGTAAAGAATGTATGTGTCCACCAAGGGGAATCAAACCCCTGATTTTAGCGTTGAAAATCCGTAGACTTACCGCTGTCTCACTCGGGGACCATACAGTAAAACAAATAGAAATGAATAATAAACATAAACCTTTTGTAAGTGGTAACTCATAATGGTTTGAATGATTGAAGTAAAGCCATTAAAATTATGAAAAATTGCTAAAGGCATTTTTAAAAAACGACCAATAAGTAGATACAACCACGAATTCTCTCAGTGGAAAAAAAAATATGTTGAGCAAAATACATACGACGCTGATAACGAATGAAGCAAATGCACCAGATATTTCCTTTTATTCTTTGTTGTAATTTTCATATTTTTTTCTCGTATTTAATATGTTTTGTTAATAATAGAGTACAGTATGTTCACAGCTAATGTCTTCTATATTTAAACAAACTTCTAGGTGTAAAGCACATAATTCAGAGTGTTCAGCTTGCCTCTCGTGAAAGAATTATATCCATAAACACTAAGAGTTTTGAAATTTTCGGAAAACAGGTTATCTAATTTGGTAAATAAATGAAGTGTTTTTTTTATATAAAAGATAAATATATATGTTTTCAGGTTTTTTCAGTTATTTTTTAAAGTTCCTAATTACATTAAATTATTGATAATCCAGTTTAGTTTCAGTTAAACCGATATTAAAATATTCGTCCCTGTCTATCTTCAAATTACAAAATAAAACCATACTTAGATCTTTCTTATTTGTCTTAGAAACTAGATAATTATCCCAACAAACGATCTACTCAGTAATGTGCATTACTTAGCAAAAAATAATAGTTGCAACCACAGCACTAGAAACATACGCATATACTTTTCAAATTATGACTGACCTTTAGAAAATTAAGTTATACACGACCTCCTGCGTATTAAAACACACATAAATAATTTTACGCACTATAAAAGTCTTAGTAAGTGTATATTCACGAAGAGATAGGACAGAAGGTAGACGTCCTAATCTTTGAATCAGTTTTGTCCCAGTTCTGTATCATACTGATATTTATTTACTAGACACACCAGGTTATCAAAACTCATTAGGCTGACCCCAAAATTGGACTACAGATGTATCAGTAATTGACTAACAGGTCAAAAACGAAACCTAAGAATTCTTACACATATTCAGCAATACAAAAACATGGCTACTAACTCCAACTTATGACGGAAGAGTCATTAAATATTAGGATGAATTTTTTTGACAATTTTAAGTATCTGTTTTCCTGTTATCATTCAAGAATAAGGGTAATTTGATCATATTTACTATATTATTAGCGCTTGAGTTACTTTCGTTATGAGCCACTGAAATATCTCAAAATGTCACCTCTTTCTTAAAAAATACATTCTTATTCACTTCTTGAGTTCAGCCACTAACACATATTTGGTGTTAATCAAGACGTATTTGAGAAATAGTTACAGTAACTATACAGTTGGAAATTCCTACATCTTATAGTGCCGTATTACATAATCTTGTTTGCATTCGATATAAAAGTACTTAAAAAATTTGGAGGAAACACATCAAACCGCCCTCCAGTGGCACAGCGGTATGTCTGCGGACTTATAACGCTAGAAACCGGGTTTCGATACCCGTGGTGGGCTGAGCACAGATAGCCCATTGTGTAGGTTTGTGCTTAATTCCAAACCAACAAATCAAAACACGTTATTGGCCTTGAGAGTTCATAGAAAAATATTAGAACATAGTTTTTATAACATTAAATTTAAATAGTTTATATATGTATATATTTTCTCAATCTAAAAGCAAGTCGTATACAATAATTGTAAAGGGAAGTAAAAATAATGTTTAAAATCTCATGGAAAACTGTGTAGCTCGCACATAAATCATATTTGAAAGACAATTACTCACCAGGAATAAGGTACACGTAATTTGAAACATATTTCAACCCAGTGCATTGGCAACAGACCAATTACTTCAGTTAATGGTCACAACTCTTTATTAGTGTTTATAATCTGTTACTTGATTTACATATACCATTAAACGCTGCGTTTAATACTGTAACGAGCGTGATCTCTACTATTACAGTTAAGACAACACTTGTGTAAATTTCGAATAACGCAGATGTTAAAAGAAAAACCAAAGTTTCGTGGCACACAATAAATATTTAATGAGACTGTCTGCAGTCTCAAAATACAATGAAACGTTTTCTCATTGATTTACTGTACAAAGACCTTGAGATTGGAAATAGTTTTAAACACTCGACATCTTACTTCATCAACATGTCGAGTGTTTGAGACTATTTACAGTCTCATGGTTTTATCTTTATACCGTAAGTTATTAAGGAAAAGTTTTATTGTATTTTGAGACTGAGGACAGTTTCAGTAAATATTTATTGTATACCGTTAAACATTTGGTTAATCTTTTAACATGTTACAATGCTAGCAAAGAGTGCAAGATTTTTCCATAGTTTAATTGTTCAGAAAGTCTTATGTATGCATTAAAATATTGTCGAAAACAGTCAACTTTCACAGGTTAAAAAATAAATCATCATATGGCATAATAAAGCTCTACAACTAAACTATGAATTTTAAACATTATTTCATACTTTTCTCTGATTTTTCGCACATATTTCAAAGTAATCTATATCCTTAACTGAATTATAAACTATGTGAAAAATATATGATTTTGTGAGAAGTGAACTTACTGAAAAACTATATAACTGGAACAAATATTACATTCTGTATAAAACAAACACAAAGAAAACCATATGCATGGAATTGTTCTTCTAGTTAATATATGTTAGTTGTCATGCATTAGTTAATATACATTAGTTAATACTATTTAAATAATCGCCTTTGTTTCTTTTGTAGAATATCAATTCCCCTTTTATTTGAACGATATTGAATGTACATTTAAAACTGTAACAATACTAAAAGAGGGATCAAAATTACTGGCCTGGTGGTGAGGGCACTCGATTCGCGATCGGCAGATCGTGGGATCGAATTCCGTCACCGAACACGTTCGCCCCGTCAGCAGTGGTGGCGCTATAATGTGACGGTCAATCCCATTATTCGTTGGTAAAAGTAGCCCAAGTGTTGGCGGCGGTGGTGTTAGCTAACATCCTTCCCTATATCTGCTACTTCAAAATTGTAGACGGCTAGCGCGGATAACCCTCGATTAGCTTTGTACGAAATTCAGCAAACAAACAAATCAAAATGTCACTGTATCTAAAGCATACATGTTGATTAAAAATGGATAAAAACTTCTAAAACATATAAATGTTTCAAAAAAAGTTATGTTCTTTTTAACTAGACGTATTTTATTTACTGTTAAACAAATTGAAACGTTGAGAGAAATTTTGAGAGAGAAGAAATTAGCATCTCAGAAATTCGTTGTTTTATTTTTTAAAAAGGCTCTATAGTCTGTTGATAAAGAAAGTGCACGTCTTAACTATGTATTATTGATTGTTATTACTTCCTGTTTCTATAAGCTAGATTATAGTAACAAAAGACCAATGTAATAGTTTTATATGCTGCGTCATTATTCTCCAGGGGTCATTAGCCCCATACTACGGATTTGTTAGGTTTATTTGTTTGTATTGAATTTCACGCAAAGCTACACGAGGGCTATCTGTGCTAGCCGTCCCTAATCTAGCAGTGTAAGACGAAATGGAAGGCATCTAGTCATCAGTACCCACCGCCAACTCTTGGGCTACTCTTTTACCAACGAGTAGTGGGATTGACCGTCACATTATAACGCCCCTACGGCTGAAAGGGCGAGCATGTTTAGTGGAACAGGGATTCGAACCCGCGACCCTCAGATTGCGAGTCGAGTGTCCTAACCACTAAGTATGAACTTCTGATTAAGACAAAAGAAACTTAGATGAATTTACTGAAATTTTTATCGCATCTAATGAAAAGTATGTACATTCTAATGGCAATGTTCAAGTAACCTATAAGATGCTTATCATTGTCATGGTTAGTATCCTATAGAAACATTAATAATTATTATTTTATTACAAATTTTATCGACTAATTGGAGTATACCCTGCGATTCGACTGCTGATCGCCTATCGTTTTTGCGTCATGATAAGCACTATGTGATGTTAGGAGTCAGAATTTAATTCTGCGTTTTCTTGCTAGAAAAGCACGCGTGATTACCTTACCGTAAATACTTGTTAATTGACTGTCTGACTGTTCAAACTAGTCTTTGTCATGAAATTCAATTAATTCTACGGTTTATGATTATGATTAATGATTATCGCAACAAGTTGAAAAGAAACGTCGTTAAAGTATCATTTAAACAAAACGTTCGTTTATGTGTAGCTAGTCTTTTATTTTATTTTTTTTAGCACATGTTTATATATGCGGTTGGTTTAATGATATTTTTGACTATAACTTTATTTTCCAGAACGTATTAATTGCTTTAGCAGAACCCTTTCCAAAAACGCCTACTTCAGCAATTTTTCTTGGCATTTTCCCAAAATTCAGAGTTGCCCCCCCCCCCCCAAATGACTCAGTGGTAACCTTGGAAGCTTATAGTGCTGAAATTCGAGGCTCAGTACCTGAGGTGTGCTCAGCATAGATAGCCTGTTGTACAACTTTGCGCATTATAGAAAACCAATTAAAATTCAGATAACGGCTTATAGAAACTCGAATAATTATGTTATCGCTAATACTTCATGCACTCCTCATTAGTGGTCAGATCTACCCTTATCAAAAACTATGTTTACGGTTCATATTTTTAATGACTCTCAGTCAAGACGTGGAGATCAATCATCATACTTATTTTCTTAAGCATAAGCTTATGTTATGACTGATACGTTTCACCTGTATATTTATGACATATAGAAGAGTATGTATTTTTTCAGTTTAATAACATAAGCTTATGTTATGACTGATACGTTTCACCTGTATATTTATGACATGTAGAACAGTATGTATTTTTTCAGTTTAATAACACAAGCTTATGTTATGACTGATACGTTTCACCCGTATATTTATGACATGTAGAAGAGTATGTATTTTTTCAGTTTAATAACATAAGCTTATGTTATGACTGATATGTTTCACCTGTATATTTATGACATGTAGAAGAGTATGTATTTTTTCAGTTTAATAACACAAGCTTATGTTATGACTGATACGTTTCACCTGTATATTTATGACATACAGAAGAGTATGTTTTTTTTCAGTGTAATAACATAAGCTCTAATCCAAGAGCCTTAGTCAGAAAATAGTGTCAAACTTAGTATCTAATGGCCTAAAGAGATATATGTGTTTATTAAAAATTCCGTGATCATGATGGATAATTCTTACTGTATGTCTGATTAAAATGTTTGTCATCACTTAACATAACACATAACATGCACATAACACTGTTATTTTGATGGTGACGACTTACAATCCTCTGTTCTTAATGAGATGTGATTTATGAATTGCAAATTTTAAATTAATTAAACTTGCAATAATTAAAATTGGTTGCCTACAAATTTGTAATATACGAGTCAAGTCTTGGAAATAGAATGCATTCATTGATTTGATGGTTTATAAAATCCAACGACCAGCATTAAAAAAAAAAGCGTATCGATGATTTCATTTCTTTGTTGATTTTACATGTTTTAATTGACATAAGAAAAAATAATGACCCTTGTTATTGTTAAAGGATTATTTTAATTTCATTGGCATATACTTTCAGACAGCTTAACTGGCCAACGTGGAATATAAAGGTAACAGTATAACGATAATATGTTCGTATCTATTTGTTATAAACGCGGCTTTTCAATAAGGTGTAAAAAACAATTTTACAATACAAAAGGTTCTGTTGCGTTAAGAAACAATATATACAAGAGTTATCATTTCTATTTATAAAGAATGGTTAACAAACTAGAATCTGGATATGCAGAAGATTTCAATGGAACAAAGATTTTACAAATAAGAATGTGTATATATTCAGAAGATTTCAGTATAGTAATACACTAAAAGTTATACTTAGAGAAGGATTCAGTGTGGTAAGGATTAAGGAATAAGAATGTGTATACTCAGAGGATTTCAATTTAATAATATATTAATACACTACAATCTATACATAGAGAAGGATTCAGTGTGGTAAGGATTAGATGATTAAAGAATATAATATGTATACTCAGAGGATTTCAGTTTACTAATATATTAATACACTACAATCTATACATAGAGAAGGATTCAGTGTGGTAAGGATTAGATGATTAAAGAATAAGAATGTATATATTCAGAGGATTTCAGTGTAGTAAAAAGATTAACAAGCTAATCTATATCTTTATATACAGAAGGTTTCAGTATGGTAAAATGTTAATTGACATAAAGTAAACAACAACTTCCTTCATAAGAGATAAATCCAAGAAATAGAAAATATAGCAACACGCTACTTAAAAAAATGACCATACATTAATGAATCACATGTATTCTGAATTAAGAACGACAGATCTTGTATCTTCTCTCATGTTTGATTGTTTTGCATATATTTTTATTCAAAGATAATATACTTGTTTCTTACCTCTAAGCGACAATAACAACGTGAAAATGATTAATACAAAACCAAGAATGGTACCGCCCTAGTAGAGCAACTTAGAAGACCTTGAAAAGTTCTTTGGAAAAAAAAAGGGGGAGGGATAAACCAAATGTGTCTTTTTTTGCTCAAACCCACACTGACAGGGTTTCTAAGTAGCTTAGTTCAAGTTAGTGCAAGGCGCGGTTATTAATTACGAATAATTAGTATAGATATCAGTAGGACATTTTCCATAAGAATGACTTACTAATTTTTATTATCACATTATATTATTTTTTCTTACATAGGATGGATAGCGAAATAGACTCATTTTTATTGTGGCAAACAATACGATAAAACTTTATTGAAAATTTTGAAGCAGGTAATGTTAGCAGACCTTTTTAATGGGTAGTTGGTCTGGGCATGGCTTAGTACGTCCACGGTTTGCGTCCCGTTTTCAAAAACCGCGTTCCGCACTTTGAGCTCGTTGATGTGTTATAAGAGTGATTGTAAACTCTTCCATTATTCTGATATAATTGTCCAAGACTTTGTGGCGGTAGTCGCTGACCACCCACCTCTTCCGTCTATCGGTTCAAAATTAGGAACGACTAGCGTAGATAACCTTCCGTGTTTACATGATGTGCTGTTTTCTTCGTGCTGACAGACCCTGAAATAATGTACATGCTTCTCACTATCCTTGTGCTAATTTTTTATAAGGTACTAAAATAATTTATTGTGGCAATGCTGATAGCAATCCAATTGTTTTATGAGCTTCTTCCACCTAGACGTCAGTCAAGCATAACATTGTACCACCATGTTCCTGACATACGATGATGTGGTTTTAAGAATAATCATACATCTATTTCTAGATAGAGGTTTTGTGTTCGTTATCACAATTAGTCATTATATGCATTTCTTACAACGTGCGGGTTTACTGTCTTCGATATTTTTATTTCCTTCTCAAATAACTAATATGACGACTTGGGCGCGAGACGAAATTCAGTTTTTTATAAAAACGGCTTTAGGGTATGTGACATTACACATCATAGTCTGGAAACAGTTTTGGAGCGTAAGTTAGTACAAGGTACAGTTCTAAAATTGATAGTTTTATGGCATGAGATACTGCACGTTGCAGTGTAAAAGCAGTTTTAAGATTACATTTCTAAAGCAGCTTTATGTCGCGATGTAGTGAAAGTTGCAGCTTAAAACCAATTGTTAGGCATGATGCAATACAAGTTAAAGTTTAAAGCCAGTTTCAATGCGTTATGTAATGCAAGTTAAAATTTAATTCCAGTTCTAATGCGTTATGTAATACAAGTTAAAATTTAATACCAGTTTTAAGGCGTGGTGTAGCGCAAGCTTTAAAGCTTTAGGGAGTAATGTAGAGCAAGTTAAAATTCAAAGCCAGTTTTAGAACATTCTGTAGTGCAAAAT
The DNA here is from genome assembly GCF_000517525.1 of Limulus polyphemus. Classification (NCBI taxonomy): domain Eukaryota; kingdom Metazoa; phylum Arthropoda; class Merostomata; order Xiphosura; family Limulidae; genus Limulus; species Limulus polyphemus. Next base: position 148,253 of record NW_013666112.1, on the reverse strand, counting down.
TTAAAGCTACTTTTAGTGCGATATATAGTACAAGTTAATATTTAAAGCCAGTTTTAGGGCGTTATGTCGTACAAGTTAATATTTAGAGCCAGTTTTATGGCATGATGTAGGGTAATTTTAAACTTAATGCCGGTTTTAGGGCGAGGAATAAGTTCAACTAACAGCTTTTAATCGATTTGATCTCTGTAAGGTGTAAACGCTATAAAGCACTCACTGTTCAATCATAATATAGTTTCAAATCCAATTTGTCTTGCGGACTAAAATAAATAATTGTTTACTTGCAGGGTCTGTGATATGATTAGTTTACTAAGATGTTTGTTTTCAGTCGAAACTAAGAACAATTTCCGGTCAGTAGAAATTTCTGTACACAAGGTTATAAAGTAGTATTGTATGAGATAACACATGATCTATAAAATCTTCTCCAAAGTTGTTAGACATATACAATTAAAATCCCCACCATTTATGAACGCCCATGTCCCCCGATGGGACAGTGGTAAGCCTCAAGACTTATAATGCTAAAAACCGGGTTTCGATACCCGTGGTGGGTCCAGCACAGTTGGCCCGGTATGATCAGGTGGTTAGGGCGCTTGACTCGCAATCTGAGGATCGCGGGTTCGAATCCCCGTCACACCAAACATGCTCGCCCTTTCAGCCGTGGGGGTGTTATAATGTGACGGTCAATCCCACTATTCGTTGGTAAAAGAGTAACCCAAGAGTTGGCGGTGGGTGGTGATGACTAGCTGCCTTCCTTCTAGTCTTACACTGCTAAATTAGGGACGGCTAGCGCAGATAGCCCTCGTGCAACTTCGCGCGAAATTCAAAAACAAACAAACAAACCAGCATAGCTAGCTTATCGTGCTGCTTTGCGCTTAACAACGAACAAACCATGAAACTGAATGTTCAGAAGTAGTTGTTGTAAAACATAGATTATTATGTTATACATATTTTAACTCTATCTTTACAATAGCCATGTTAGTCAAAAACTAGTCGTGCAAACAGTAGGAGGAGAAAAACTAATGTCCTTTTAATAGCAAGTGTCCGTGAATGAAAAACAAACCTACATAACACAAACCAGAAAATAATACTTGGACACCCAGTTGAGTGAACGGTTTATCTAATACTTAACGCCATGATTAATGACAGTTATACCAGTTATGTAAAATAGGATGAATAACTGCTATTTTTCAACTTAGACGCACAGAGTTCCTGAAGTCTCAAGTGTTTTTTGTTTTTTTGAAGCGGAGCCAAATTGACTGCAACCACTTAGATGACGATGGAAAGGCTAATTTTATAAAACGCTGTTGACGTAAAGGCATTATGTTTATTGTTATTTGTTAGTGTGTGGTTGGTTTCTCACGAGTTCTTATCGGTAAATAACTTAAATTCGTTTTGTTTCAAAGTTACTTTTAACTAAAAATAACCCCTTCATGTTTCAAACAACGAAATCAGTTAGTATTTTGAAAATGTTGCCAAGTTTAATGGGTGATGTAAACACTATGGAAGATAACTGTATATTTACGACACAGACAGAATAGAAGTGTCTACAGAAGTAGATCACTGCTGTTTGGCACAATGTCAACAGTTAGCTAACCCCGCAAACCCAGCTGTCAACTACTCGTTACTAATCTATACAAGCTAATGTCAGAAAGATTTTGTAAAGTTATGCTAAACAAGGAAATGGACGTCTATTGTATTTTTTTTTGTTTCTTTGTTTGTTATAGAGCAAAGACACATTGGGCTATCTGTTGTGTCCATTGCGAGGAATCGAGCCCAGGATTTTAACGTTATAAGACACTTACCACTGTCCCACTGTAACGTAGAAATAATCCTACTCAACCAGACAGTTTGAAAGACTTTTTTTCGAAAGCAAGTATGTAATGACGTTCAAAATCTATAAAATTTATTTTGTTGAAAAAAAAATCTATGTAATCAAATGGACATAGAAAAATTCTTTACCTATTATCAAAATATAACTCACGAAATTACCTCTGAATAAGCTTGAGTTGAACATTTACTGTAAAAGTTTTACAAAGAGTAGGCTTCAGCAATATTGCAGCATTAATGGAGTTAGACTTAATTATAGAATAATTCATAAATCTGTTATATAAAACATTTTATGCGTGTGGGTTTTAAAGCATATCCCAGTCATGGTTCTATAATTTAGTTGCTTAATTTGTTGTTCATAAGTAATAGTCGTATTTTATGCAGACTAAGAAGGGTGTAATATCAAAACTAAAACAATTCAAAACTCTCGTTTCTGTGAGCGAGGAAGTGCGCAACAGTATTTAATTACCTGTTAACATATCAACAGAGAACTTTAAACAGCTGGATCAAAAACAGTTGTTCGTTCAAATTAAATAATTAAGTGAGGAAATTGCTATTATGAACTCTTTCTTTAAATTTACAGAAACGTTTGCGTTTTGTTTACATTCTCAACCTTCCATTTCGTATTTTATGACACACTAAAAATATTTCATAAATTCACAGTTTGATTCCTATATTAACGAATCAACTTTGTAATCACAGCGTAACGAAGTGCTTCCTTAAGTGTTGATTACAATGCTTGACCTTGACGAAGCAGGCATAATAGGAGCCAGGGTAGAAGCCAGACTCGAAGTACGGGTACTTTTACATGAGGATCGTGAGGTAATAGAGACATAACTACAGGGGTTGCTGAACAGAATCAAAGCTTGTGACGTTGTAATAAAAAAGTAAAAACTTGTTCATGGTAAAAAAAAGTCTGATAAACGTGGTTGGAACTCTCAGGATGAAACCTGTAAGTTTTAAACAAGTAAAAGAAGAAAATAAAGGTAAAAAAGTAGCAGGAAAAAAAAATGAGTTTCTGTCAAACATTCACTATGTTTTTTGTTCTTTTTCAAACTGACTGGTTACAAAACGAACTTCGATTCTGCTTTCATTAAACCTATGGTTTAAGGTAAAAAAAGAATACTTGGTTATGCCCAAAAGGCGAAAAAAGGAGCAACATCCTGCTAATTTGACAGTAGAAATGATGTATACACGTAAGGAAGAATCTGGAGCATACTATAATGAAATGATAAGTAACTGTGTTGTTGACAAGTCGAAAGGAACCGCTGAAAATTAAAATTGGATGCTTAGATCTTCAATAGAACATAGTATTGATTCAGGAAGTAATGAATATAGAAAATACTTTATTGTAAATCAGCATGCAGGGAACAGTGAACATAAAAACAGAAAACAAATATATTGGTAGAGAAGGCTAAACAGAAAACTACCTATTGTACAGGGAGCGCTAGAAAGAAAAACTACGAACAGTTTATTTGTAGTTAAGCACAAAGCTACACAATGGACTACTTGTGGTCTGTCCACCACGCGTATCGAAACCTGGTTTCTTAGCGTTCTAGGTCCGCAGACATACCGCTGTGCCACTGGGGGCAACTACGAACAGATGCACACTACAAAACATAAAACTATTGACAGAGCATACAGTGGACATGAAACTATCTGCAGCTGACATTGAACATTAAACATTAAGGGTACATTAAACAACAACATCAAAAATAAAACTATTCACCTAGAAAAAACAGAAAAACTATCTACAATGGTATATTGAACAGGCAATTTCCTACAATGGACGCTGAACAGAAACTACAACCTACAGAAACTACCCACGTAGATAAAACAGAAAAACTATCTACAATGGTATATTGAACAGGCAATTTCCTACAATGGACGCTGAACAGAAACTACAACCTACAGAAACTACCCACGTAGATAAAACAGAAAAACTATCTACAATGGTATATTGAACAGGCAATTTCCTACAATGGACGCTGAACAGAAACTACAACCTACAGAAACTACCCA
>NW_013666112.1:141132-143928 GCF_000517525.1 Limulus polyphemus | reverse complement strand
AAATCTACACAGGAACAGCCCATCTACTGGTACCAGATCTTATGAAGCGTCTATAGAAGCACCATCCAGTTTCGCAAGATCTCAGCAAAGATAACACCATACCTTAGAGTAAATCTACACAGGAACAGCCCATCTACTGGTACCAGATCTTATGAAGCGTCTATAGAAGCACCATCCAGTTTCGCAAGATCTCAGCAAAGATAACACCATACCTTAGAGTAAATCTACACAGGAACAGCCCATCTACTGGTACCAGATCTTATGAAGCGTCTATAGAAGCACCATCCAGTTTCGCAAGATCTCAGCAAAGATAACACCATACCTTAGAGTAAATCTACATAGGAACAGCCCATCTTCTCATTATGTCTACGAGTTGATATTACATCATATAATACGTCTACAGTGCTAGACGTAGAAATATCCAACATACAATACGTCTGTATATTTGGAACTATATCTTAAAACACGCTTACATAAGAGCACTCAACATACACCAAGTCTACGGAGTTGGTACTAGATCTTACTACACACATAAAAGCACCCAACATATGACACATTTACGGAATTGCTGCTACGTCTACGAAGTTTGTGTTACATCTCACACCATGTCTACGGAGATGGTGCTATATCTTACAATATGTCTATGGAGTTGCTGTTAGATCGAACACCACGTCTATGAAGCTGGTGCTAGACCTCACACCACGTTTACGGACTTGCTGCTACATCGAACACAGAAGTAAAAATATGACATTCAACAGCATGAAGAAATTTTATTCGAGACACAACGTCTAAAGATATGTTATCTAAATTCAAAATATATCATCAAAGATGATACTAAGTTTTGCTTGCAGTAATGGTACCAAGATTTAGAACATGTTTATAAAAGGTACTTGTCTCTACTTTTGTTTGAACGTATATCAGCATTTACAGAGCTTCGTGGAGCCTAGTGGTTAGGGTACTCGACTCACAACCTTAGGGTCGCGGGTTCGAATTTCATCACCGTTCAGCTATAGGGGGTGTTATAATGTGACGGTCAATTCTATTTTTCATTGATAAAAAAGTAGCCCAAGAAATGGCGGTAGGTAATGTTGATAAGCTGCCTTTCCTCTAGTCTATCACTTCTAAATTAGGGACAGCTAGTGTAGATAGGCCTTCAATACTGGCAGTGGGTTCATGATGGGGAAAACGAAGTCTAATAATGAAGATGAAGACGGTTTAAAAAGCACAAAACATTTTATTTACAATGTTCAAGCGTTTCTGGATACACTTATTCCATCTTCAGCGAAATCTGAAAATAGTGTTACAAAGATATGTATTAGCTAAACTATAGTATCATTAATTACTAATTAACTTAGTTATTAAGTTAAATGGTAAACGGAAAGATAAAACAAAAAAAGATGATAGATATATTGCGGAACAGTTGAGTTTTAGGTGTGTAAACTATAATAATTTTAGATCTAAAGAGCCTTGTAAATCGTTAAGAGTAAGGTGGTCTTTAGCTATGAGTAAACTTTCCTTAATATAGAGTTCAAGGTCTGAAGATCCTGTAGTAAAGATAATGAAATCGTTAACAATATTTTTACATTTCGCCGAAGATGGAACAAGTGTATTCCGAAACGTTCGAACATTGTAAATAAAACGTTTTGTATTTTGTCAACCGTCTTCATCTTCAATACTAGCCCTTGAATAGTTTGCGCGATATTCAACAAACCAACAGAGATTTGTATGATGTAAGAATCACCATTCAAAAATACATAGTATTTAAATTAAAATTTTGGCCACTTCTTTTTATTTCAGTTTAATACTTCCATAATTTATTGACACATTTATTTTTGTTGTTTGCAGTAGAGGGTAATTGAAAGCTGAAATTTTTGTATGCAAATGTATTTGACCCTTATGAACCTGTATCCAAACTTTCAAACAAGTAAAGTTGAAAAGAATAACTTATCTAGCGAAGAAAATGTTTAAAATTTCGTGTTTAGCCAAATCTGAATTTTAATTTCGTTAGATTAACAAGAAAATTAAGAAATTTTTCTTGTTGTTATTATTATCTATTTCTATTTTCACATGGGAATAAATGGTTTATTAACATTTTAGTTTTTTATAACTTTGGCTTTTAAAATACCTACATATAGAAACGACGGCTACCTAATGTGATTCCATATATATATACACGGTACGTACACATCGTTGGCCCGTTTGGCAAGTTTTACAATTGGACAGATGACAAAAGTTAGAGAAACACATACACAAACCTAGATGCTGAACAATAAACATGATTGTAGAAGTCTTCTGTTCAAAATCTCAATCATGTCAAACGTCAGTGGACAATGGTCGCTGAATGAAACACTATCTTGATACACGAAATATATATTAAGAAACAAATCCAAACCTTTAATATTAATAACACGACTTACACGTGTAAGCATTGTTTGCGAATTCTTTAGGAAATTACATTCATCTCAATTCCATCACTTAGGACGATTTCCTTTTGTTGTCTAATCATTTAGAATACGGAGTTATATAGAAATTTGTTTTTTAAATTAATAATACTTTTGTTACTGGACACGTGCGCTGTGTAACATTTTCCACGTAAACGAAACACTACTTTACAATTGTTTTGTTTGTAATTAAGCACAAAGCTACACAATGGGCTATCTGTGTTCTGCCCACCACGGGTATCGAAACCCAGATTCTAGCGTTGTAAATTTGCAGACATCCCGCTGTGCCACTGGGGGGGGGGGGGGCCCTATTTTGAAAAAAGAAAGGTTAGAAATCTTTTGTTCGCTGGGCCGT
>NW_013666112.1:137842-140792 GCF_000517525.1 Limulus polyphemus | reverse complement strand
GCGTTGTAAATTTGCAGACATCCCGCTGTGCCACTGGGGGGGGGGAGGCACTACTTTGCAATAAGCAATGTTAGAAATCATTTGTTCGCTGTGCCGTTGACAATAAGAATACGTCTGAGCAAGAGGTTTCTGGTCTGATAACTTAGTTAATTAAGTTTCAGCAAAAACAAACGTTCGAATCCTGTTCTAGCATGCATGACAATTACTATAGTATTTATATTTTATATACTTACAGTAGAAAGTGGTTCAAAGTTTGAAAAGCTATAACCCATGGAATCCAGAGATGTTTCGTTAGAAAGAATTGTCTTGTCTCCACTTCCAAGAGCGAGATTCAATCCACTGATCCATATACAAACAAGATACCAAAGAATCAAATTAATACGTGTCTCATTGGCTATACTGAGTTGAAATCGCATATCGCCTGTTTCAAATTGGCCGTAACGTGTGCTCAACGTCATGTAATCATCAAACTCATCTAACGCTTTCAATATATTGCTTGCAGGTGGGTCGTAATTACGTTTAAGCAAGGGCGCCATCTTGTGAATAATTCCTGAACAAGTCACGTGCATTTCAAATAAACTGCGCATGTTCAACAAATTTTGCCAGAAGCAAATACGGCTACTTTGCACAAACCTTTGTACTTTTATATTTAAGTTTGTGTGTTTTTTTAAATGCCATTTTAAAGTTAAAATGAATGCAAACGCAAAAATAAGTTTATATTGATTTAATTAGTAACCACAACAAATAATTGCTGGTTATTTAAAATATATTATACTTACCTGTTTCGTCTTCTTGATATACAAATAACGGAAGCTTTAATTAATTTCTTTAGGAATTTGTTTTTCGTTAAGTTGTAACATAACAATACTGCATATGGAAGTTCAGCGTTCTGCCCAATGATACATTTATCCTGTGAACACCAGCCCGAGCGTGGCCTAGTGGTTAGCTCATTGGATTGGGGATCTGAAAGTCTCGGGTTCGAGACGTGTTTCTACCACACACGCTTTGCACTTTTATCTGTGGATGCGTTATAAGAGTGACAGATAATTCTGCTATTCGGTTAAGAGTAGGTGATGCAGGTAGTTAGTGCTGTCAACTAGTTGCCTTTGATCTGATCCGCAGCTCCAAATTAGGGATTAGTCCATTGTGCGTAAGGAGTCGTTCAGGAGGAGAAAGGAACAAAAATTCTATGAACAACAAATATATTAGTTATTATTCGCATAGAAAGCCACGTTGGAAGATATATGACGATAAAAGTTATTCAGCAAATGTTACTATTATTTAACCATTTTTAAAATTCTTTGCCATAAAATATTGCCTTCGCCAGCCCAAAACAAGACAAACGACATCACAAGTTACATATATATACTTGTCCTAATCTCTAATGTAGTCGTAAATAACATTACATATAAGTTGTTAAGGAAAGGTCGTTGATATTTAACATTTTACCTGTACTTGCAGCGATCGTTTGTCCACGAATAGTAAACAAACGACAGTACAATGATGTATGAGGTGTTTAATGTCAGAGGTGATGGAAGTAATTTAACCTAAGCAACTCTACTCCCATACAATTGTTTTAACCAATTGTTGATATTTATATTTAACTTTCAAGACACTCTGTGTGGAAGAACTAATTATACTGCTATAAAGTTTACTGTACGTACCGCTTTGCCGTTGTGATTAATATCTCATGTTTGTTGTCTACAAAGACAGGAAGCTAACTTAGTTTAGCTTAGTTTACAGTTAAACGACGTGTTCTGTGGATGTTAATCCAACGTATGGAATTCAAATCATTGTGTTAAACTTAGTAACTTCTGGTTCTAGTTTGTTCGATGGTGTTGTTTTGTCTTTGATTTTTACTAAGCTTCTTTTTTTTTTCTGTTTACTTTGTTGCTATAGTACTTTATATGTAAAACCACGTAGTTATATGTCGTGCAAGGTTTCATTTTAGAATTGTTTTGGGCGTTCAAAGCTAAATTTATGTCATGAGATGAATTGTGAATTTTTGTTTTTGTCGTAATGCTGAAGTCAAAAGACCAGAACAAAATATAGTTTAGTTAAGTTGAACTTGTCTGAAAACTGAGAACAGAATAAAGATATTTTAATTTTATTAGTTAACTATCAGGAGTGGGTTGGGTGTAGCATTACTTTAATGGAGTTATTTTTGCCAGGCCTTTGCTTTGTCTGGTTAAACCAGTATAAGAGACAAGAGCCACTTCATTATTAGGTGCGCAACGCTATCATTATGGCTACATATACACGTCGACGACTAGTTTGTTGCGTTTGATCAAAACGGAGAAAAATTAAGTTAAAGAGTTTTAGTAGAATGTTTGATCGAACCATCGGCAACAACTTCCTAATTTATACTGGTATCACTTACACTGCATAATATTTAACGTGAAATAATAACCAACCAACAAATAGGCTGATGCTTGTGATATACAAGGAGGCCCAAAAGTAATAGGACTCTAATAATGAAGATAAAGAGGGTTGATAAAACACAAAACATTTTATTTACAATGTTTGAACGTTTCGGAATATACTTATTACATCTTCAGCGAAATCTGAAAATAGTGCTACAAAAATATGTAGTAAATAAACTACAGTATCATTAATCAATAAATAAGTAATAAATCAATTAATCAATAAATAACTTAGATATTAATTAAAACGATAAACGAAGGATAAAACAAAACAGATTATAGATATATTGCGGAAAACTTAAGTTTTAAGTGCGTAAACTATAATAATTTTAGATCTAAAGAGTGTCACGAAATTGTTATTATATATTTATTTTAATATCAACGCTTGTTTAGATTAAATTTATATTTTAAAACATGCATAGCTTATACTGTTAAATATGTATTATGAAACTCCTGCCTATTCTCCAAAGTTGTAGAAGATTCTCGAAAGTAAGAATCAACAATATATGTGTGTACGTAAATGCTTG
>NW_013666112.1:135785-137729 GCF_000517525.1 Limulus polyphemus | reverse complement strand
CACATTGGACATAAATACTTTTACGAAAACATTACCTAACGTCATCGGTGGAAACTCAATCTTTAATAGGCGTATGAACAGTAAAGACTCCAGGGCTAGCTAGCTTACTGTTAAATGAATTGTGCCTGCATCAACTCAAAATTAACTCGCTCATCGTGAACCCTCAATAAGATATTAAGGAAGTTACAGACTAGAAAGAAGACTTTATATTGCTTCTAAGTTTGTGAAACTTTTGTTTATAAATCATTGTTTGTAATAACTGTTATTGTAAATTGTATTGTTGTGTATACATTAAAACGAATTTGTGTTAAAAATGAAAACTGTGTGTATCAATCTTGTTGGCAAATATCATAAACTGACTATATATCGGCTTTTACTTAACTGCTAAATTTAAATTATCATTTAACTCAATTTAAGACCATTGGAAATTTTAATACGTAACAAGAGGTTTGTAAATCGTTAAGAGTAAGGAGGCCTTTGTAACACTATTTTCAGATTTCGCTGAATATGGAATAAGTGTATTGCAAAACATTCAAACATTGTAAATAAATTGTTTTGTGTTTTGTCAACGGTATTCATCTTCATTATTATACTTCGTTTTCCTCAGCATGAATCCACTGCTAGTGTTATAATAGAACTGTAGAACAACAACAGAACCCTATCATTTTGGGGCCACACTTTACCTACTGTAATTACATTATAAGTGTTTTTACGCCTACTACACTCGTTGTTTCTACAAAGATATTGTATTCGGGCAGAGGACAATCTCAAGGAAATAATGTTATTTAACTGTATTTTCACTTTTTCTTTCTGTGTATATTTTACAGCTGTTGTAAATGTGAAGAAATAGTTTTTAATTTTATATCCAAATAGAATAATTGATTGATTGAGTTGTCAGCCTAGAAAAATAACTTGATTGTCTTTCTGTTCGTAATGTTGGATACAACGTAAGCAGACTTACTTTCAATACAACTCTTTTTCTATACTTTCAATGACTCATTTTCCTTACATATATAACCGGATTTGATTTACTTTCATCTGCATTTCACATATTTTTCAGAATAACAAGACATGTTTTGTTTTTTCAGGTATGTGGTATAATTAAGGCTCAAACAACGTTAAAACTTAGTAAATCATAACTTGGGTATATCACAAACAAGAACATAAATGACATATATATATATATATACCATTACTACAATATGTTCACGGAATCTTTGTAGCTCTTATGGTATAATAATTTTTTAAAATCACTTTTTCAGTGTACAGGTAAACGTTTTACACTAAACCCGAAGGTTTGTAATCAATATACTTTATTATAAGACTAGCTGGAGTACCCGTTCAACTGGACTGGTGAAATAAAAACTGGTTTGTAACAAAAGATAGGAAATTATGTTTTTTCTTAACATAATATAAATTAAAATTCTGGATGGTTAAAGTTAAGCACAAAGCTACACAATGGGCTATCTGTGCTCTGCCCACCACGGGTATCGAACCCGGTTTTTAGCGTTGTAAGTCTGCAGACATACTGCTGTGCCATTGTGGGGGGGTAGCATTAAAAGTGCAATAAGAATACATAAAGGTCCAACTCCCCAACTCCATAACTTTCCTCGTGTCATTCTGTATCATTGTGTCAAGTTTGGTGTTGATTGATCAAGAAATGTGGAAACGTATAAGTAACAGATACACATGCATATATTGAGGTTTATTAATATATATAGCTGGAGTACCCGTCCGGTGAACAGGTGAAATAAAAGCTCGTTTGTAAAAAGGGATAGGAAATTGTGCTTCTATTTTTTGATAAACATTAAAAGTGCAATAAAAATGCATAAATATACTACTACTGAAAAGAAAGACATGCTGTTTTCAAGAATTTTATCAATATGAAATTAGATGGGGGGGGGTCCAACTCTCCTCATGACCTTCCTCATGTTATCCTGTATC
>NW_013666112.1:130610-134785 GCF_000517525.1 Limulus polyphemus | reverse complement strand
TGACGAAAAATTATGTGTCTATTTACTTGTGACCACTCAGTGTATATTTGTAACAATAATATTACCACAGTGTTGATCCTTAGAAAACATCTTGCCAGTGTAAGCTCAAAAGTTCTTTAGATGTTACTATGTATAGGTTTAATAAATAAATAAAATTCTTAGAATTTTTGCAAAAAGCCACACAAGGATTATCCGTTCCTAATTTTTAACTGATAGACAGCTAGGAAGACAGCTAATCAACAGCATCCGCCGGCAGCTGTTAGCCCTCCTCTCATCTGATCGAACAATAGGATTTGATCGTCACTCTTATAGCGCATTTAAGGGGCACGTTTTGAGAGAAACGGGACGTGAATCCTGAATCATTGGATTGTCAGGCCTGGTACGCTAACCACTAGATCACGTCAGATCCCTTAATAAAGTAACGTTACTACTCTACTTTTCGATATAATTTTTTCTACTTTATGTACTAAATTTTCTTCATATTAGTACTCAGTCTTAGAACAACTTTCCAGTTTAAGATATTTTAACAACAAGTTGTTTAATTGAAATCAAATATATTTTTGGGCATGTGCTAGCTTTCTTTTCATTTTGTATAATTATAAATTAATCCTAGACAAGATATAACAAACTCCCCATATACAATGTAGGTATGAACATTTTTCTAACATTAACAGAATACATTCAAACTATTTTCATTCGCAGTTTTCTAGGTACTTCAATACGGGATAAAGTTTGAGTACACCCATCTCTGATATTAGTTTCTTTTGTTATTTCGTTTTAAGTGTTTAGGTTGGTGTATTGTATTAATTTTGTCTGATTGGTAATTTATAATTTGACAATATAAGTCAGTATTTTCCGGTCAATCTATAATATCACAAAGCAAATATGATTTATTTCACTTTACTAGCTTTGATTCTTTATTTCTTATGACACGCTTCAACATCACATATGCCCTTTTTGTTTGAAAACAAAGTGTATAAAAAGTAAGTGTAACTAAAATAATAAAATAATTAATTCATTTTAAATCACAAAATAAAATAAAAATTCGCCATTAAAAGCGCCTTCGTGATGTTGGCTTCCTTCAATCTTAAATTTGTATTATTCAGTAATCTATATAAAATTTTGAGTTGTTTTTGTCCTTAATATTACTTACGTGTCTATAATTTTAAATAATTTCCTGTTACCTTTGAATATATTTTATATTACTAGAGTATGTATACTACCTAAAGGGATTTTCGTTAATCACAATTAATGTTATTGAGATTATCATGTTTGTTTAAGCTATATAAAACAAACTCTATCATCATTATTAATAGGGAAAATTTTCAAAACTGTTTTAATTCTTTTGTCTTTAAACACCAACGATTGTATTGTATACAATGAAAGTGTTGTCTTTATTATGTTTAAATATATATATTTAAACATTCAATATATTTAACGGAGTTAGTCTGAAAATCTTAGTAGTTGTGAGGATTAATAGCTATGTAATATCAAACACATCTAGAAAATATCAAAGTTCTTTTCCATATAATAAGTGAATTATATAGAATAATTAGCTCTTCTTAAAATTTTAAAGATAGGAGTATTTAAAGAAGTACTCCAGATCATGAAACAATTCATCAAGAAATCAAATCCTTTTAATGGTTGTTTTAGATAGTATCTAAGATCAGATGTAAGTTTTCTAAGGAGAATATAAGGTATATCAACTTAACAGAAAAAATTATGCTCAGAGTAGCAAAAATTGGAGCTACTTTCGTACCCTTTTCTATCCCTAAACCTCTTTGAATAAATATTTTCTTCGTTATAAAAGCGTTAAAGAGAATAAGATATAAATTTTGGAATGAAACTTTTTCTTATTAATTCTGATATTGAGAAATAAAAATCAATATTTTCTTCAATTTATATCAGTAGCTTTCAATGAAATTAGTGTCACAAGAGAAAGTTTTTTAAATTCTTTATTTAACACAGTGGTACAATTACTGTTTTCACAAACTTTGAATTATAATGTAACAAAATGTGGGGTAATTTGAGTAACTCACATTAAAATTGAGCAAATTAAAAATGGGATCTACTAGCCCTATAGGATAAATTGTTTAAAACATCAACACCAAGTCTTGTACTAATCTTATCACTGTCTTTAATGCAAAGTGCAATATTAATATATGCTTGAAGCTTTCGTTTATTTAATGAATGTATCTCGATACTCACTTTTATCATCAATATCTTTAAGGACGTGTACTATTATTAAATAATAGTATGAGTGCCTTACAGCCCTTTCCTCCACTACTGATGATGTGTCCTTTGAGATGATCTTATTTGGAGACTGTTGCTGTGCAGTGCAGTGCAGTTTCTGTTGCCAGAGGCTTTTGGGTATATGATGAGGTCACTGCTACCCCTTTCTCTTTATATACATTCCAAAAATCATGAATGAGCAGATTGCAATTTCTGAGGAACCGTTTGAGAAACCTCAAGGCACAGAAATGTCTGTGAACATGATAAATGTATATATATAACCTCATGACATAGTATTCAGATAAAATATTTAAAAACAATTGAGAGTTTATCTTTAGAAAGAAGAGACCTGTTCACAACTGTGCATAAATGATGGACGGTTGTATAACATTTTAAAGCAAACTACAGTGTGTATGAGATATTAAATGTATCCTTATTGTGGAGGTTAAACCTCTGCATGAATGCAAATTTATAAAGATGCCTACACAACTATATCACATTGTGTACTGCCTACACTAGATAGCCTATTGCTTTTTTTTGTTTGTTTTCTTCAGTTTATATTGCAGTTTAGTCCTGTTTCTTTTCTCTTTTGGTTTTCATTTTGAGTTTCTAAATGCACCTCAGTGATCTAAAGATGTAGCTTTTATGGAATTAATTGTTTTTGTATTCAGTTAATTTACTTTTGATTGCAAAAATTATACAAAGGGTCGAGTATCATGAACCACAGTAGTGTTTAATAATAGAACGGTTTAGCAAAAAGCACCTTAACCAGTAAAGATTCAGTTCCAACAACACTTTAAAACTTTTACTATTGACTGCTGTACATATACAAAAACAATTCACAAGAAAAAGCACACGGTTAGAGAAGAAAATCTGCCTGTTTGTAATAATTATTATTCTCTTGCCAGCCTATAACAAAGATGACTTGGTATATTGCACCCAAACCTTTTGTAGAATACTAAATAAAGTACAGTGAAGGACTTATGGGTATTAAAAAGTCGATTGTGTTTTCTATATTTTACATAAGCTAAAAAACATCATAATTCTAGTGTAAAAGATGCTATCATTACCCCTTGAAGTTAGCTTTCTTAAATATATCTGGTGTTCCTTTAAAAAGCTTAAATACAGGGTGAAACAGGAATTACCAGTGGGTAATAGATAAACATTAGATGACTGTAACATGTAGATACTCAATGCATTGTACATTATACAATCGGTGTCTTTAGAGAGCCAACCCCTATATCATGTAGGAAGTGAAGGAGTTAATGAAAAATCAGTACACGTGATATTAAATTTTGTTACACACATTTATGGATAATTACTTTAAAAGACACAAAGATTTATATAAAGTGATATTTTAGTCGTATATGTTTTATTTGAAAAGGCTGCTTTTCTACTGGTAAAATGTTATGTGCACATAATGGGGGTTATGTCTTAGTCTAGGCATATATTTGCTCATTGCATTATATATAGAGAGAATTTAGTTACACAATATTCTCAAACAAATTTCCATGATAATCTCCAGCTGCATGATAACATTTTACACCTCAAACTAATTCGATCAAATAGTCAATATCTACAGTAAATCATCATGAACCTAGCTATGTTTATTATCATTACAATGTATAAAGTTAGCTATCATATCAAGTAATCTTTTTGCCTTTAGGATTACATAAGCCAGCAAACAAGATAAATAAAAAAAATTGGGAATTTAAAAACCTGCAAATAGGGATAGTAAAAAAAGTAAGCAAACAAAGCTGGAGATACTGTAGACATTATTTACTCAAACTACAAATCACTATTTTGACTTCACAAAATGTAATTCTAGGTAACAGCATGAAGCCAAAATGGGCGTATTTGCTGAATTAAGTTTCAGACCATTATTATAATATTAAATTTAATGCTTCACTGTTCACATAAGCCTTTTTTTTTCATAAGTTCAT
>NW_013666112.1:122164-130040 GCF_000517525.1 Limulus polyphemus | reverse complement strand
ACTAGCACATTAATTATTTGGCTGAATTAAGTTTCAGACCATTATTATAATATTAAATTTAATGCTTCACTGTTCACATAAGCCTTTTTTTTCATAAGTTCATACAATTTTAAAGGAGTTTATTAGCCCCATCAAGAAAGTTCATTCCAGCTCCCAACTATAACCACCTCTTACTACTCCTATATTCATCCAATCTTTTCTTGAACTCAGTTAAATTTTCTGCCTCCACCACTCGTGAAGGCAGTTCATTCCAAAAACCAACCAAGTAATATTGTCTAAACTGCAGATGACTCCTACGCTGCCAAATTTGAATTTATGGCCACTTGTCTTATTGTTTTCACTGCTAAACACAAGGTCTCCTGGTGGGACAACAGTGAGTCTTTGATTTACAATGCTAAAATCAGGGGTTCAACTCCCCTTGGTGGACACAGCAGGTAGTATGATGTGGCTTTGATATAAGAAAAAACATATGCTAAACACAAAAAAGTATGATGGATCTATATTATCAATACCCTTAATAATCTTAAACATTTCAATCAAATCCCCTCTGACCTTTCTTCTCTCCAGAGAAAATACGTTTAGAGATTTTAGTCTCTCCTTTTAAAAACATTCCCCTCACACCCACAGATTTAATTTCCGTAACAAGTCTTTTGTGAGGCACCTTATCAAATGCTTTCTGAAAATCAAGGTAAACCAAGTCTACAGTATTTCCTTCATCAACTCTTGCAGTAACATCCTTAAAGAATGTCAGAAGATTTGTTAAACAAGACTTTCCCGTAGTGAAACCATGCTTGCTTTTTGACACTATATCAAACTGCTTTAAATGACTCTGCAATGCATCTTTAATCACACTCTCCAAAACCTTTCCAATTACTGATGTAAGACTAACTGGCCTATAATTACCTGGACAATGTTTATCACCTCCTTTAAATATTGGACTAACATTAGCCAACTTCTAATATTCTTCCACTACTCAATGACCTGTTAAAAATATTATCTAGTGGTTCACAAATAAAATCTTTAAGTTCCTTTAAAATTCTAGAATGAAAGTTGTCTGGTCCAGGAGAATTATCAGTTTTTAAGTTTCCATGATTAACCAGTCTTATCTTTGAGAAAAAGGATCGAAACACCATTCTGTTATTTTTCAATGGCAAAATAATTTCATCACAGTATATATATATATATATATGTGTGTGTATATATATATACATCAAAACTCTTCTTTTCAAGAGTATATTATAAGAAAATTGTCCATTTTTTGCAATTCCTAAAATATCATATCAGTATATCAACATTGATACATTGATCTGCCAGTCTTCATATATGCTGAATGGTCAATCTAAAGAAACTTATTAAGAAAAAATTTTTTCTTTTTGTGAGAGAATATCATGAAAAAAGCAGGAGTCCCTCTATTGATTGACTGAGAGAAATATTTTGAAGATAAGATCCTGAATGGAAAACATGCATAAGAAGAGGAATGCTTTTGAGTATGTGCTTGTTTTTCAGTTTACGTATATACATATATATTCCCCCCTCCCCCATGTTGAATAAATTGATTTGAATTGAATATCTCCACATTGACACTTCTTGTAGAAATGACTTTAGTAGCAGTCTTTTGTATTTAAACCTAAACATTTTTACCAACATGCTTTGTAGTCAGTCACCTTTGCTTAGAAGCAAACACAATTAAATTTTATTTATTGAAATAACACATGAAATAAAAAATGATGCTTGTAAATGGCCCACTAGACAATCATGTTGCAAATACGCTCTGATCCAAGGGTTTGGGTTGACTACACATTAATGATTAAAATCAGTTAATCAGGTTATGAAGGATGTAATCTGTTTATATTTAGGACTTGTTGAATAGATGTTTCACCTTAAGAGAAAATGTCAAAAAGATTTAGTTTCTATTAATTTAACTGATAATTGTCAATGTCATTACAAATTACATTAGATTTATTAGTAAGAGCAGTTTGAAAATTCTGCTTTATTTTATAAACTTCTGACTGTATTTCTTTCAATTTCATTATCGATGACAAAGCTTTATTTATAGGTTCACGTTGGAGAAGAGAAAACGAAGAGCTCATGTTTCATTTATGCATTGATCTCTGCTGTTGCTGAGAATGCAATAGAAGGTAATTAACTTATGAACCTGTATCATTTGACTTTTTGAACTTCTTGGACAGTATTTACTTAAAAATAGACTAAAAACTTCATTAAGTAAAATTCTTAAAATCATGACTCCCAGAGCAAATACCCTGTAGTTTTAACCTTCATAATCAACACAGCTTGGTCAGTGTCTGTTCTTAATTGTATGAATTATAAAGATGACATTCATTCCAAGTAAGAGTAAGTACCCCTGTTTGGCCCTACATCTCACTGCTTAATGTGATGATGATAGATCTGAAGTTTTAAAAGTTTAATAACATATTTATGTGTGGCTCTATGTCTTACTTTTTAACAAACTTTAATTGATGATAAATGTCACTTAATAGATTTTTTAATGTAAATCTATACCTAACAGTTGACACACATTTTCAGGTTAATATCCTTTTCCTTTCTGTCATCTACTTTCTTATATTTAGTAATGCTTTTCACTAAAAAATATAATTGCTAGAAAATCTTTATTTCATGAAATAATTTCATAAATATTGCTTTCTTAAGCCAAACTCTTAAATATTGTAGCACTGAAATAGTGAATATGCTAGGTTCTCATTCAGATTAATAGTGTATTTGTGCATTTGTAGTGAAGTTTTAGCTGAAGTGTTAGTTTAGAAAAACAAGTTGTTTGGCATGTTAAGACTACTTGTTATACAGTCCATACACTTAAAAACAGAACGTTTAAAAAATAGTAATAATAATAATGACTTAAGTTTCTGTAATTCTTCTGCAGGTATTGTTAAAAGACTGTAAAAATAGCTTGTAGGAATGTTTTACCAACATTATTCCCAGTATTTTATCATTATGCCAATGGTGGTAGTTTAAAAATTGAGTGAAACCATTCCGTTTTATTAACATTCCTAAACAGTTCATACATTTATGAGAGCTGTGTATAACTTCTTTTTATCTCCAATATTGACTGCTTTAAAAGTTTGTGTATAATTACATTAAATCTTTTTTTACAGTATTTTTCTCCAATAGTTACTTTCAAAACTAATGAAAATAGGTAGTGTTCAGATTTATACATTTTTTATTAGTGTTATAAAACTACAACATGAAACAAACATGTATTTTGATGAACATTATATACGAGGTGCTCCAAATATTAATTATTCTATATTTCTGTTTTTATTATTGTATATAGAAAGCATTGGTTTGTAGCACCAAATTTGATTGCCCTATTATTAATTTGTGTCTGGCATACTTTTCACTTATACATTAATCTGGAATGAATGAAAAAAAAAGAATAATTCATATGCTGCTCTGGGCAACTAATTTTCGGACCATAGTGTATCTTGTAACGTTGTCAACCAGTTTTTAATTTTCCTGTCTTGTCTACATTGTAGGAGAAGGAACCTGTTGTTCATTTAATAATCCTTCTGTATCAGAAAGAGCTCCAGTGCTTCAAAAATACCTGGATAGTAAAGAAGACTTGGAACTTCAAGCTCTCTTTGGTCTCCAAGCTCTTCTCAGTAGGCTGGAAAACCCGAAAGGTTTGTTCATTTGTAAGAGTTACAAACGTGTAGTGATCTTTTAAAATGTTTTCAGAATAACATAGAAAATTTTGTTCAAGAAATATACATGTTAGAAAATAGCTACTTCAAATAACCTGTTATATCAGTGACACAAAATGATGTACATTAGAAGTTTCACAAGTGCTTATGATGAAAGAATTTCGATCCTAAATTGATAACAAGGTTTGACATGTAATTGAATTCAGTATATTTATGTGTGTGTGTGTGTGTAATATATTTATATTGTATTTGGTATGTTGTTATTAAAATGTCAGAGCCATTACTCAAGTTTCATAAAAGCAATAATAGTCTACTTTTAGTTATTCCTTAGTTTCCTCAGTCTTCTCATAGAATGTGTTATGTTCCAAACTATCTAATAGGTTTTGAATTCCTTTACTACTGCTGTTGTACTTCTGTTTCTATCCTAGCAGTGTCTACCATATTTTTGGCTGAGTACATCATATTTAAGTGTAACAGGTTTGGATATGGTTTAAAGTGATCTGAAACCTTTCCATTTCAGTAATATTCATAAACCAGGCATACAATCTGCAAATATCTGAGATCCTTCTACCTCTTGTTACTATGTACAACTGCATGTTGTTACAAGTATGTACAAAAAAACAGTGACTATTTGAAAAGTTTGTACTATGTACAACTGCATGTTGTTACAAGTATGTACAAAAAACCAGTGACTGTTTGAACTATATTAATTTTTTTCTATTGTATTAGACAATGAAAAATATACAACACAGTTATGACATTTGGAAGTGAAGGATGTTTTTATCTTACAAACTAACGTTGGTTAAAAACCTTAACTAGTCTTCTAACACTCAACTGTGACTATGCTGGCTTGTTAATGTTTATTAAAAAATTAGAAATCGGTGAAGATTAAATGTTAATAAAACAACAAACTGAAAAGATTGAAGTAATCAAAAAAAAAATTGGAAAAGTTTATGGTTTAGTGATTCTGCCAAAAGTTTTGTCTCTTAAGTTTCAGTACTATATTCAAATTTTAGCTGCTGAAAAAGACATTCTTTCATCATGTTCTTAAGATTTTATTTAAACACTGTCATTATCAACATAGAACCGAAGTTTTGGATTTTGCACATAAAATGTAATTATAAAGCAGTCTTGTTGCATGAAATAAAGCTAAATTTGTACATTATGTTAATTAACCTTCTAGAATGTCTTAATTTTAGTAACTTTGTTTTTACATAAGATCATTCTACAATAGATCTGTGCACTGTTTTCCCCCAAGACTAAATTTGATGGTTTATATATGTTATTTTTTTCAATGTTTAGAGAAATGCAGAAACCCTACATGCCTATATTGTAATGTCTGCGTTTATCACATGAAATCATTGTTAATCCTGTGTTTTATTAAAGCTACTCTTTAACATTCTGCTGGTTCCTGCAAGACCACATTTGTTACATGTTTAGTAAACCTGGCTTTCCAAATAAAAGCATTTTGAAGTGAAGAAGTGTTCAGGTACAACCAAAATAATTAATATTTTATTTATTTTATAATTCAACATTAGTAGTTTAGTTTAAAAACAAAGATCATAAACTGAGAAGTTTTATTAAAAGACAAACACTGCAATGTGTTATATCTATAAATACAATTTTATTGTCTGAAAAATAATGTAATATACCAGTGTAAAGATAATATTGTTATTGCATTTAAAATAATGTGTAAGTGATTTAACTTGTAATGATAATTTGCTAGACTATACTATGTGTTTCATGTTTTTAATTAGTCTGTGCAGTACTTTCATCTTTAAAATCCTAAAATGTGCTTGTTTATAACAGATTTGCTATTAGAACTGTTCAAAATTTTGTACAACTTGTATACAATTTTAGATGAGGCATATAATAAACTGGAAACTGAGTACGGAACAGAAAGGAGAAGAAGATGATGCACTAAAGTTGGCCATGTCCTTCTTCGTATGTCTGGAAGATGCAGACAAGGAGCCAGCTGATCCTACTTATCATTTGTGTTAAGATTAGGATTAAACTTTGCATTTTTATGGGAAATACTATTTTTATATACTGTTCCTCAACTTACCAAAATTAAAAAATTTCAAGAACATTGCTAAAAAAGTTCATCATTTTAAAAAAATTTTCAGAAAACTGTATCTAGATGTTATGTGTGTGTCTTTGTAGTATGCATTGAGATTATGCATTTAAATCATTTAATAGCAATAGGTTGACTTGTATTATTTTTTAATTTGCATTCTATCTACCCATTTTACTTAAACTGGTGAGAAGATATGAAAGTCAATACAAATTAAAATTAATCATCTTACATTTCTGTGGAATTTCGGGAATTTTAACTTCAGAAATGTGTGTTGAATCACAAAAATTATTCAATTAAGTTAATTACTTGGTAATTATGTACGTTAGCTAGGAATTGTTTATTTATGTTTGATCTGTACATAAATTTGATGGATGTTGTAATGTATAGTGGGACTAAAACTGTGAATGAAAAGAAATTCTGCAGTAGGAATATGTTGTTTTGATACAATAAAATTCTCTGCTTAACTGCACGCTTTCAGTTGAGTGTTGTTTGCATTCATACAAGTTGTATTTTCTTATATCAAATATTATGTTGACAGATATTGCACTGTCAATATTGTTATGTAATATGATAATATATCTAAAGCAGCAATATATCTTCCTTTGATGAAGGAATGTATTTGTTTCAATAAAGCATCTAATCTTGAGTTTACGTATTTACGATAACTATTCTCACACAGAGACATCATATAATATTTTGGCTAATATTACAGCTACATAATAGAAAGAAAAGTTTGGTTTAACTTCACTAAACGTGTTTTGGGTTATCTTCAAGAGATATCACAACTTTCAACAGCATTAGCTAACAAAAAAATATTGACTTGCAGCACTTGAAAGAAGCTAAGCTGAGCTACTCAATAAATGGAAGTTGTCTTATGATACGCATTCAGTCTTGTAAAGATAGGTGTGTTTAGACAGGTAATGTTGGCTTTGATCATATTATTCATATTTTTTAAATATGACTTTTAAAGAAAATGAAATAGATATAAATTCTTAATTTGGCCCTAACTTCAGTGTGCAAGAACAAAATTGAACAATAGCAGCAGTATGTACTGTAGACAAACAAGTAATTGGGATAATTGGACAGTTTTGTAATACTTTAAAATGAATATTTTAATATTGAAAGGTCAGAGATTGATCACAATCCTTTCATGAGTATCGTATTACAGTATAAATAACTTGGACAAATGTTGAACCAACAAACATTGCTTTAATTACTTTAAACTTTAACAACAAGAAAATGTTATCTCTGACTCAAGTAATAACTAACTGATATGCAATCATTTGTTTTTGATTAGCATTTTCAGTATATTATGATTTTTTCCAGCACTACGTGAAAATAAAGCACTGATTACAGGTTTACAGCTGAAAATATCATTAGGAGCAAGAGTACCCAAATAATGAAACAATACATCATAATCTTTACAAGTAAGAACTCAAAAAAACTCATTACTGGATTGATTAGTGTTAGGTCATCAAGAAATTAATGTGTTTTGGAACACTTTCATTAACCACCCCCCAAAAAAATGTACATCATGTATAATAGTTAAACAAACTGCCTAAACGTCACATTAGTGTAGCCTATATAATGTATAAAGTTTAATATACTCTAATCTGTTAGAGTCATGGCACACAACGTGATACACATTCGGCATATAATGCTGTTTGAATACAAGAAGTGAAACGTCTCTGTATCTGTAGCCACAAAGAATATAAAAGAAGATTATGGAAATGTTTTGAACATTCGTAAGTGTCAATGATGGTTCAGCAAATTTCGCACAGGTGGCTTTAGCCTTAAAAACTGTGATGGCAGGGGCCAACATGTTGGAGTTAATATTGATGCTCTGAAGATGCTTGTTGAGTCTAACCCAAGGCAACACACTAGTGAAATGGCCCTGAAATTGCATATCTCTCATGAAACAATACGTTAGCATCTAAGGAATATGAGAAACTCCATAAAGAAGGTGTTTGGGTGCCTCATGAACTCTCCGATGATCATCATTTCCAACGTTTGAATGTTGCTTCGTCTCTTCTGGCACATAATGTGCATGAACCATTTTTGGACAGAATTGTCACCGATGATGAAAAATGGATCCTCTATGCGAATATTAAATGCTAAAAAC
>NW_013666112.1:119085-121885 GCF_000517525.1 Limulus polyphemus | reverse complement strand
CTAATGTGCTAGTATACCTTGTGGATACCTATAGCCAAGAGAATTAATGTGCTAGTATACCTTGTGGATACCTATAGCCAAGAGAATTAATGTGCTAGTATACCTTGTGGATACCTATAGCCAAGAGAATTAATATGCTAGTATACCTTGTGGATACCTATAGCCAAGAGAATTAATGTGCTAGTATACCTTGTGAATACCTATAGCCAAGAGAAGCATGTACAAGATCTTTCGTAATCGTTCAGGATTTGTTAGTAATGCAGCCAATGATGATGTGTTTCATCTGGTTTAAACCAACTTCTGCTAATGTCAACTGATTTCGGACTTAGCCATAATTCCAATTTATCCAGTTCTTGTATTCAACAACAATAGTTTTAGTTATCACAATCTGATTTGTTATATCTTCTTTTTTACCGCCATAAATAACTGGAATTTTGTTATCGTGTGAGTATATTTTCATGTTCTTCATGGTCACTTAACTGATAAGCAGTAAAAGTTACAGACCATAACCAGTAATTCTCTGAAAGACAGTATCATTGAAGTGAAAATAAAGTAGAATTTGCAGTAGCTAATAACAAGTTCGTAAAGTCCTTAACTTCAGTTTTTTATTTTAATATTAATTATTCAACATTGATTCAGCACCTTCATAGTTGGCTGTAATTTGAATGGAATGGTCTTTAATTATTCAACATTGATTCAGCACCTTTATAGTTGGCTGTAATTTGAATGGAATGGTCTTTAATTATTCAGTAAGTCACAAGTTTAATATCTGGGTGGTTATTCGTCCGTGATATAGGTTATTATTTGCTATTTTTGAAACTTTTGGTTTCTTGCAACACATATGACAATTATTGAAATTTTTATGGTTATCTTACGCCCAACTTCAGATTATTCATTCATTTTTAATCCGTATTTACTTTGAAACACATTTCACATTGGAACCTAACGATTCTGCTCATGTGCGTGTGATGCTTAACTGAAACAACGTGTGCTAACCTGTAATTCTTCCATTTTTAGCGTGGCTTGTATTGGCTAGTTGAGGCAGTGAATTTGTGAGTAGTATTTATACATCATTTATTTTAGTGCTGTTGTTACGTGTGGCATAGTATATGGTGTTGTTTTTACATAACAAAAAGAAAAAAAAACACCAGCCATATGTTCTATTAACGATTTGTTTGTGAAGCCCCTCCTTCCCCTAGTGACTCGGCGGTTTGCCTGCGGACTTACAACGCTAAAAAACGAGTTTCCATACCTGTGGTGGGCATTGCACAGATAGCCCATTGTGTAGTTTTGTGCTTAATTACAAATGAAAAAAAACGCTTGTGAATTTCGTGCAAAGCTACTCAAGGACCATCTGTACTAGCCGCCTCTAATTTAAAAGTGATAGACCAGAGGGAAGTCAATACTACCCACCACTAACTCTTAGACTACTTTTACCAACGAATAATGAGATTGACTGTTGAATTATAACATCCCTATGGTTGAAAAGGCAAGCATGCTCGGTGACGAGAAGTGCAGATTGTGAATCGAGTTATTATATTTCTATGTATTTTTAATGTTAGGTTATTTTGCTATATACTACTAGTCATTCCCATTGGTGCACTCAAAGTAAGATTAAGTTTTATAAAAGAAAAATATGCATATTTTGTATTAGAATGTGTAACCTGTGCATCATACGTGTAGTGCACCGATAGTAATGACAGTTAAAATATGCTAAAGCAGCCGCTACCAATTTTGTTGAAGGAAGTTTGTAAACTTGATTTGGAAGAGTGCCATCTGTAACATTCTTTCCACTATAGACACATCAAGTTACAAACTTGCTAAATTCCTTGTACCTTTACTTCAGCCACTCACTACTACTGAATATACTATCCCGGATTCCTTCCACTTTGAACGTGAACTAAGTCCACTACCCCCCTCAGATAATCTCTTCATGGCGAGCTTTGATGTTACCTCCCTCTTTACAAATATTCCCTTAAATGAAACTATTAACATATGCATATCTGAGCTTTCGCGTAATAACATTCCTCTAAATGGCTTTTCTGAAAATCAAATTAAGACCATGCTGGATCTTGCCACTAAGAATTCACATTTCCTGTTCAACAACACCTTGTATGAACAAATAGATGGCGTTGCGATGGGCTCCCCCACTAGGTCCAACTTTAGCTAATGCATTTCTCTCTCATTACGACAGCCGACTTCGCCAAAGTAATTGTCAGAAACGTCTTCGTTGTTTTAGTTTGTATATTCGCAGCCAGTTAGTTCATTGATGACAGTAAAACATTCGCACGCATTGCAATAAAAAGGCAGAAGAGCCGCGAAAAAAATAACGTTGTATTAATAAATAAACGTTTCAAGTTAATGTGTGCATAACTTCTTAATTTGAACGTTTAGAAATGCTTTACTACCAACACTGTCTTCGCGGAGAAGTATTTGAATACGTACTAACTCAGAGGTAAGTTAAACGAGAAAAACGAAAGCTTACAAAAACACTGTACGTCAAATTATGTTAGAGAGCAAAAAGTAGGTTTACCTCACGATAGACATGCTGTAATCAGGCCATCTCAGAGGTTCAGAGAGGCCCAGACCACTTCTATCTTTTGAGGCCCCTGGTTATAATAAAAAATGATTGGACATGAAAATAAAACAATCGCTAGCCCAAGAGAAACGTAATTTGAATTTTTTATTTAACATATGTTTATTAACATTAATTACCATTTAATAAATACTTTTTTTTTCTGTGCATAAAAACAAGTCTAGAAACTTAACAAATGCAAAAAATAACAATTGTCTAGATTTG
>NW_013666112.1:105203-118720 GCF_000517525.1 Limulus polyphemus | reverse complement strand
TCATGCCCCTAAAAGAGTGGCAATGTCAATTTGTTATCGATATTTCCAGAAATGACATCTTTATTTGATATTATAATAAGAAGGCTTAAAACTGTGCTTTATAGTGAATTTGCCCCCAGTGGCACAGCGGCATGTCTGCGGACTTATAACGCTAGAATCCGGGTTTCGATACCCGTTGTGGGAAGAGCACAGATAGCCCATTGTGAAGCGTTGTGCTTAATTACAAACAAACGTTATAGTGAATTCGAAACAACGCTGTTATATGTTATAAACGTTTCAAGTTAATGTGTGCATAACCTCTTAATTTGAACGTTTAGAAACGCTTTACTTACCAACACTGTTTTCGCGGAGGAGTATTTGAATACTTACTAACTCAGAGGTAAGTTAAACGAGAAAAACGAAAGCTTGTATTAACAACATGTGCTTTATAGTGAATTCGAAACAACGCTGTTATCTTTTAGCTTTTACATGCACAAAAGAAAGTTGCTTTAGGTCGTGATTTAAAAAAAAATAATTTCATACGATGTAAATCTGGGATGTCCTGATGGTTAGTGCAATTGTCTCGCAATCTGCAGGCCGTAGGTTCGAATCTCATCATCGAACATGCTCACCTTTTCAGTCATGAAGGAGGGGGGGGGGGTAATTATAAATTGATAGTCAATCCCATTATTCAATTAGAGTAGCCTGAAAGTTGGTCATAGATGGTGTTTACTTGTTGCCCTCCCTTTAATGTATTACTTCTAAATTAGGAACGGTTAGCTTTGCACGAAATTCAACAAACAAACGATGTTTAATTAGAATTATTATCGCAGCACGCCACGATATACCATTGCGTTCCTAGACACATTATGATAACGTAAGTTGTTTTTCGTGTATAGTGCACAAAAATAGCATAAAATACGTGTTCAACTAAGCTTTACTTGAATAACCTTACATGTATTTTGAAATGACAAGAATAGAGTGGACGACAAAATGAAGGAGTAAATACCATCTTCGAAATCTTTTGTTTTGCTACGTTTTCGAGCCTTTTCGTCTGTTCTTAATCCCGAAATAATATACAATACATAAAGCATTTCTTATACCCCAACAATATAGATATGGGGAAAAAATTACCCCATATAATTTTAGGACGTTTTTTAACAAACTGCCAGTTCGTAGACCTAACGGCGTTTATGTATTAGGTCGTCAAGAAATTAATGTTGCTTTTTTTTTTGGATGAAAAAACAACTTATATATCGAAACAAAACATTTATTAAATGAAATAGTCTCCATTCTTATCGATCATGCTTTTCTATCTTACAGTCAGGTTGTTAATGCCATGATTAAAGAAATCACTTGCCTTTGAAGCAAAAAAAAAAAAAAAAAAACACATGTTGATGTCCTCTTTCACTCCTTCCATATTTGCATACGGTGTAGCCGCGAACGAAAAAGATGGTAATCTGATGGTGTCATATCTGGAGAATATGGTGGGTGGGGGGAGAACTTACCAATCCAACTCCATAATCTTGTGTTGCGTCACACGTGCATTCTCGTGGAGAACACCTTTCCAACTGACGAGTGAAGGGCGTTTCTGATGAAGGGCTTGATTTAAACGTTCCAGTTACTGACTTTAGATCTCTGCATTGACAGTTCGCTGTGGATTGAGGAATTCGAAATGAATTATTCCTTTAATGTCCCACCAAATGCAAAGCATCACCTTCTGCGGATGGAGTCCAGGTTTTGGGGTCGGAAGTGGTTTTTGTCTACGATTGAGCCATTTTTTTTGGAGTTTAATATTTGCATAGAGAATCCATTTTTAATCACCGATGACAATTCTGTCCAAAAATGGTTCACGCGCATTACACGCCAGAAGAGACGAAGCAACGTTCAGGCGTTGGAAACGATGATCATCGGAGAGTTCGTGAGGCACCCAAACACCTTCTTTATGGAATTTTCCCATATTCCTTAAATGTTTACGTATTGTTTAATGAAAGACATACAATGTTGCCTTGGGTTAGACTCAACAAGCGTCTTCAGAGCACCAATATCAATTCCAACATGTCGGCCCCTGCCATCATAGTTTCTGAGGCTAAAGTCACCTGACCGAAATTTGCTGAACCATCGTTGACACTTACGAACGTTCAAAACATTTCCATAAACTTCTTTGATATTCTTTGTGGCTACACTGGTTTTGTTTATCTTCTTGTATTCAAACAGCATTACATCCCGAATGTGTGTCTTGTTGTGTGCCATCACTATAAGGGATTAGAGTATACTAAACATTATACATTATATAGGCTACACTAACGTGACGTTTAGGCGATTCGTTTAACTATTATACGTGATGAACGTTTTTTGGGGTTGGTTAATGAAAGTGTTCCAAAACGCGACATAAATTTCTTGACGACCAAATATTGTATATTGTAAATATGGATTATTTTATGTACGTGCATTTGTTTTAAACGTTCAGTACAAAAGCTTCGAACATTAGTGTGAAACTCCATTGTTGAAACAACTTTTCAAAATTTTAGGTTCAACACTTTGGACTCTATTTTGATTATGAAGAAAACACTATAAGAAAAAAACCTACTTTTAGAGGCACGATGAGGATTTATACGTTTTATTAAAAAAAAACTGGACATCGTTTATAGGGTGTTTCAGAAACTCTCACTGAAGATGTGTACAGCATGCTTGCATTCTCAATCATTATGTAAAACTAGAAAGCCAATGCCGACATAACCTGTTCTGGACAGTGTCTATTAATCGTTTCATTGGTCTACGCACTGACATGCATTTTATTTATACCACTAATTTCGTATTGTTTACAGAGGAAGAGAGAACTAAACGTATTGGCTGTTGGTACGGCTTACAGAGTCGTATGTTAAAACGGTTGAACTACGTCGAATTAAGTTTTTATGTCTTAAAAGACATAGTACAGGAATTATGGTCTTGAAAGTTTATATATTAATGAGTTTGAAGAATTAAGAATTTTTAATTATGAATATTGGTGAAAAAAATCATATATTAAAAAAGTGAGTGTAAATAATGTCTAAGATAGTAATAAGTTAAAAAGACTGAAGTGAAAAGGGTGACTAAAAATAAACATTAAAAATGCTTATGCGATATATTTTTTCATGTTAAATTACAATACGCAATTTTTGAGCAACTTAACTGATGTCATGTGGTAAGCGGATACATTTTGTGTTGTCTGTATAAACCAATCGAACGTTAGTAACTTATTAAAAGTAATGTGGGTAGAAACTTAATAAAGGTAATTTAGTGTACTGTATTCTTATACGCAACAGTATTAATCTTAAACAATTTGTCCCTCGCGGGAAGCTTAAGGACATTATCTTTACATTAACGAAAACCATTAATACATTATCCTGCATGTGTTAGAAGTCTCATTTTAAAAGAATACACGCTTATCATTTATCAGTCGTTCTTTTTCCATATGGGCCAGGCGCTGTCTAGTGGTTAGTGTGCCAGACTTTTAATCAAGGGCCCATAGTTCACAACCCATCTCTGCAAAATCGTACGCCGCTCTTTGGAGCCGTGGATGCGTTATATGAGTGACGATGACATTTTGCTATTAGACTTGAGTAACTAAAATTTGGGGTAGGTGTCGATAGCGGACCCCTTACCACAGTTATTAGAATGTCGTTAACATGCATGTATTCAGATAACATTTGAATCTGATATTCTAGAAAATATGTTAACAGCATATTTATGAGATGTTAATAATTAAAAAAGATCAGAGAAATTTGGTATTTAACCTTTATGACGTCACCAAGGACATCGTTTTACCTTCGATGTTTTGTAAAATAATGATTTAATGTATTACATAATAATGATGCAGATTTGTTGGATAACCCTTGGAGGTAGGAAATTAATGAAATAGATGATAATCCATAGCTCCTACATATTTCGTAAATAGATCATCTCTGACTGTTTCAGCTTATAACTATTATTAACTAGATTCAACTAATATCGTTTAATTACTAACTTACCCCTTTGTGAATAATATTTAGTAATTAAGAACTTTGTTGTGATTGTAATAAAACAGTGAAAATGAACTAGCGTCCACTCTGGGACTATTGGATATTATCTTTTATTATTTGGAATGTTTGCGAACATGATTCTAGATAGTAAAAACATTCAGCACTGCGTGTTGAATTTGTGCGTCATTCCTAAAGTATGTGTTGGAAGAAACTTTGTTGTTATTGTGGCCAACGTAAAAAGTTTCTTCGTGAACATGGAGTGTTTTATAACTGGTTTCTTACGTATTTTAAACCGGCATTAAGGAACTAGAACAAAATATTAAATGAAAGCTAAAGCCACTTTAAGATGAAACATCAAAGTGACACCAAACCCATCAATTTAATGAAAGCCGAAGTCACGTTTTGTAAACCTTAATCATTTGTGTTATGTTTTCTTTAAACTTTGCTATTTTTAAATTACGATTATGATCAATAAAAGCACAATTTTTTCCTCTCCTGAAATTATGTTAAACGTTTTAACGAAAGAAAAAACTGAAATTATATACTGTAGGAATCTGTTGAATTACTGTAGACAGTTTTAGGTTCAAACTGCAATGTGAATCTTTGCATAAACTCTGACTTTAGCTTAATAATTGAATTTGACTTTTGTCAGAGAAGAACTGTAGATATCCTATACATGTAATTAGAATTCCGTCTTTTGAAACGATTTAATCCAATATGTTTAAAATGGCATTTACCAGATACTCAACAGTATCTACCGCCAGCTCTGGCGCCACTCTTATCTGACCAAATGGTGCGACTTGACCGTCACTCTTGTATTACACTCAAGAAATATGAACCTTGGACATTCGGATTCGCAATCCTACCACACTAACAACCAGGCCACACCCGGCCAGGTATAGATTTTAATATCCTAATCTCTGGGAGAATAGGTGGAGTTTGAAGTTTAAGTCCAGTTCTGTTAGAAACTCGCATGTGTTTCAAGGCGCGTATTTGTAAATGGCGAGAAGTCTTGCCCATGTTGGTGGTTTTTCAGCTACCACATTTATATTTATATACGACCTTTGAACTTAAGAGTGAAGGTAAAATGTGTTTAGTTCTAAAAAAGCTACTGATACGAAGTGACTATTTAAAGACAATAAGGAGTTTAATATAGTAATATTGTTTTCTAGGATAGTTTTATTGTGCCTTTTTTGACTTTATGTTTGAGGGATACCGTGCAGCTGTCACATGGAATATAGGTATTTCCTCATCAGGATATCACGACCTGAATAGCTTGTTGAGTTGGGTTTTAACAATAAGACTTTGTTTTTAAAGTAAGGAATAACATGTGTTAGAGGGAATTTGGAACATGTTTGGATATTATTCGGTGGTTTGTAATCTATATAGGGACGAGCGTGGTTGGTGGTTAACGTACTGCAGGACCATCATTTGCGTCCTGTAACCACAAAAAAAATTGCGCTTCATAGTTTGGGGCCGTGAGTGCGTTATGAAGATGAGAGGCAAATCCTACTATTTGTTGAGACAAGAGTTGGCGGTGAGTTATGTTGACTAGTTACGTTGTCTATAGTCTGTCAGTTCAAAACTACGGACAGCTAGCTAGCGCAGGTAGCCCTTGAGTACCACTGCACGAATATTCAAAAACAAGCAAAAAACGAAACCTATACCATACAGACAAAGCAGCTAGACGTTTCTCATTCAAGCAGTATATGACCGTGGGATGTCCTATATATATATATAAATATATATATATATATAACATCGACGAGATCACAACTTCCCTTTGATAACTTGTTTAGTTTGTTGGGATGCTCAGCCGAACTTTTTAAACACATTTTAACAAACAGTCTGGCTTTAGCTCGTGATATGAAATCGGGACAGAACATTAAACAAGTCATTTTATTGGAGAGATAAATTTACAACAAGGACTCTTAGTCAGCCAGAAAGAAAACTATAAACAAGCTCCGTAATCTATTTTTCTCGTGTAGACATGTAAATAGACGGAATTCATGTGAACTTGTCTAATGTACTGTTCCCATTTCGCGCTTGCTTTGAAACATTACTAGTGTTAAACGGCCTTACACGTCTAGTACATTGTGACATATAATATCTCGTGTGCAAAATAAGATTGCGCAGTAAAGTAACGGTAGTATCGAAATAGGATAAACGTTTCGTTAAAGTAACGGCAGTGTCAAAGTAGGATTGACGGGTCGTCTATATAAGGATTTGAGTCACCACAAACAATTTTTATTGAATGAATTAATTAATATTTTATAGAGTCTTGCTTGTGGTAAAAGTCGTAGTTGGTTCGTCTGTGTCAAATTCAAGCTTTATCTCTAGGAGTTATTAAATATCAACCGTTATACTGTTAAATATTTCATCGTTGTATCTCCTGGTACCATGGGAATAAGCCTTTTAATAATCACGTCTGCTGCGTTCAAGTCCTGAGAGGAAAACCCTCTCAACTCTTGGATCGACCAAAACAAGCATCTGAAATCGGATGTTTGTTTTTGTTTTTTGTTGTTTCTTTTTCAGTTGTAGGTTCGTTGCATTTAAGTTACTACTGAAATAAAGTGACAAAATTAATCTCATGAAAACATCCTATACACCTATGATTGACCTACGATTAGTCCCAATTCACTATTCATTTGTTCCTTACTTAATACAGAGACATTAGTCCCGAATTTTGGTTTCAACAAACACCTTTTGGAGCCGTAAATGTCATCGTCTATTCGATTTTCGCCAAGATGACTGATGTTGATTGAGATTGAAAGACCACCACGTAATTTTTAATGCCTTTAAGTTTTTATTTACACGTTAGAATTCAATAGATTCCTTTAGAGCCAATATAGGTCAGTGAAAACTTGTTGCATGACACAAACAAGTCTCTCGTCGTGGCGTTTCTACAATTCCTTGTAAACAAGGCGTAGCTCAGATTTTCCTATTTGTTTGTAAACTATTTCCTTGTTCATCCTCTCGGGTTTTTAACCTAAATTCTAAGGATTCTACTAGACCTTATTGGACAATTATAAGGATTAAAAAAGATCACTGTGAATATTTTGACTTGTAAGATCTAATTAACCACATTCTATGACATACAACAGCGTTTAACTATCCCAAATAACTTCCCTGTCTGTGTCTACCACTGTATGTTACATTAACGTTTCGAAGTTGGAGCCAGTCCTTTTACTCTTTCATATATTTATTTGAACATTTTCTTCTCACGGAAAAATTACATGTTTTCTGAAAAAATGTTTAAATCGAGTATTTAAATTGATACATGTATCGACGTTTGTTGGTCTGAAGAAGACATTTGAAAGTGTTGAAACTTGTTTCCATGTAAACTTGATTGTTCATACTTGAATATAGTAGATCTAAGCCTTATTTTAGATTATTTGACACGGTATTGTGCATTTACTTACTATTATTCATTTTCCTTTGAGTATGTACAGAGCCGTTAAAGCACAGAAAAAGGGTTAAGCGCTTTTATATGTATGAATGGGTCTTGATGAATCTGGCGCAAGTGAAGCCTCACTAAGCCCAATGTTGTGATCTTTGTTTATTATCTGTGTTTAAGGTATCTCTGTCGATCCAGAGTACCTTCTCTTTTGAAATAGCATGAAGCAACAAAATAAAAAATAATAATTGGTGTCCATACAAAAGGATAATACCTTGACGTGCTTTAAGTTAAGTTCATCTGCCCGTCATTGGTGTTTGCTGACTTATTTTGCATTGAAAACAAATGAATTGTTTCTAGATGCGTTGTTCTACTACTAAAATGTGACATTCTTCCGTTTTACTGCACCTTTAGGAGAATATCTAAGATGGCTGCTTGTATTGCATAACTCATTGCACCATCAGGGAATAAGAGGTCAAAAATCAAAATAACGAAAACAATGGCTAATAAGGTTAAAGCTCATGTGAAAGTCAAATACTTCTATTCTTCAGTCATTACTAATGTTATGATTCTCTTGCCAACTTAAATTATAACATATAAAGCAAATTCTTTGAAAAGCGAGTTATTCTGTTAAATATAAACATAATTGTATCTTCTCAACACAAGCTCTGGTAGGTCCAATGGTACAGTTATGAATTTCAAAGCTAGCGAACTGGCTTCGAACTCGTGAGATATTGCTAAACATTTCCCGTAACTTTAGTGTGGAATGCGTTATAAGAGTGACATTCACTCCCTTAGGATGCTGCTGATTGGTTACTTTTTATTTGGTCAGCAGTTAAAAAATTAGGGACGACGGCAACTAATCTCAGTAGCTTCGTCTGGAATAGAAATACCTACGATTATTTAAAAAAATATGTTAAAATGTTCGAGAACTTTAAATATACAGGAAAATGATGATGATGACATTTGCTGTTATGTTAAACTTATATTAAAGTTTTTCTTCATTACCCATTCAAGTCATCTCCAACCATTATTAGTCTCAAAGTGGGTTCCTCGTCATCGAATTTGTTTTTAAGTAATTTACTTTTTTTGGTCTGTTTAATAAGTACTATGGATTCTTATAAGAAATTTCAATCGAGATTTAATTTCAAGTATTAACCATAACATGAATTACATAAGCATTTTTTAAATACTTGTCGGTATAGTTCGAAGTTAATCGCCAACTCCTACCTCTTGGCTTTTGTAAATCGTCTTACAAAAATGTTTATGCAGTAAAGTCTATATAAAGTCTATATATTTTGTTCTTTTAACGAGCATGTATTATGTACTTTCATCATAATTAAACATGATAAACATTTTAATGAATGGATTGATTACTGTTGTTTTTATAGAGTACAATACATGTGTAGTTTTATTTTCTGAGCTGGATGTTTATACCAGACAACATTTAGAACAGTCAGTAAATGTATTTTAATCTTCGTGTATTTTGAGACCACTACTATCGATATCGTCAGATGTTCGTTTACCAAGTCCTCCGAAGGCAGCTCTGTCGATTTCGTCAAAAGTTCTTTTATCGAGTCCTTCAAAAGCAGCTCTATCGATTTCGTCAAAAGTTCTTTTATCGAGTCCTTCAAAAGCAGCTCTATCGATTTCGTCAAAAGTTCTTTTATGGAGTCCTCCTAAAGCAGCTCTATCGATTTCGTAAAAAGTTCTTTTATCGAGTCCTCCAGAATCAGTTCTATCAATTTCGTCGAATGTTTTCTTTCTAAGTTTTCCGATCCCTGTCCTAGTGACTTCATACAGATAACTTTTAGGCCAACGTGCAGATAAAATTTTTCCGGTAATGACTGATTCCACGTTTCCCGAGACTGCAGGATCCCTGTATTCCAGTTTTTCTAAAAATTCCTGGTTCCTATCACCATTTTCCTAAAGTGAACAAAAAGAGTTGATTCTATAACTAAATACGAAAAGTTTAGACAATTTATTTTAAATTTTAATTTGTGACGAAGCAGTGAATCGGGTTAATACTATTAAAATACCTGATGAAAGTGTGAAAAAAATCTAAGTAATGTGTACACCTTTAAGCTACATAACACACATAAATATTCGAACGTTTTTTATGTGGATCTGTGGCTTAATAACCGAGAATTTTTATATTGAAGAATCTTTAAATATAAAATGTTATACCAATGTCTATCAAAATAGAAATTAATTTTTTTTTATGTTTTTGGAAATTGTAAATAGTAATTCCAAATAAAATTACATACAAATGTTAAGCAAAACTATAAGTTTATAATGTTAGGAAAACTTACTCTTTTTTATTCATGAAAGTTTGTTTGGCCTTCTCACAACATGAGTTACTGTAAATAACATGATGAGTGAATGAACTTTGAAATGCTTTTTAATCAACATAGTTTGTATCAGATAATGACATGAAGCAGAAAGCTATAAGATCAGCCAAACATGAAAACTTCAAGTACATAGGGCCGGTATGGCCAGGTGGTTAGGGCGCTTGACTCCCAATCTGAGGGCCACGGCTTCGAATCCCCTTCCCACCAAACATGCTCACTTTTTCAGGCGTGGGGGCGTTATAAAGTGACGGTCAATCCCACTATTCGTTGGTAAAAGAGTAGCCCAAGCGTTGGCGGTGGGTGGTGATGACTAGCTGCCTTCCCTCTAGTCTTACACTACTAGATTAGTGACGGCTAGCGCAAGTAGCCCTCTTGTAGCTTTGCGCGAAATTCATAACAAACAAACAATCAAGTACATAATTTAGGGTTTTCAGAAAATATAGCATTAGATATCCGCATACTTTGTCAGTCGTTTTCAACTTCTTGGTCACAACGTTTTATGCCCATCTTTCTAAATGCACTGAAATATAACTTACGTTATTTAGGAGTTGACCAACAAAGATATTTACTCTAGATACGTGGGCCAAGCACAGTTCAGTGGTTATAGTGCCGGAATGTGAATCTGAGGTTCCGTGGTTCGCGTTCCGCACTTTGGGGCTGTAAGTGAATTATAAGAGTGACGGTCAAATCCAACTATTCGGTCTAACAAGAGTTGACGGTGGGTAATGTTAATTAGCTGCCTTACCTCTAGTCTATCACTTCAAAATTAAGTACTGTTAGCGAAATTCAACAACCATACAAATAAATCTGTAGACTTATTTCTAAAGCTACATAGGTTTTAGGGTTAAACAAAGCAAACAGTGGATTTCGATGAACATTTGAAAGAAGATAATGTTTTTTTATGCTTATTTGATATAGTTTGTCGTTCATTATAGTTTTATCAATTAATAAAAGACAGTTTATGACGTTAGTTATAATTATTTTATGTTCTATCAGTAGATGTACACAACAACAATATTCAGATTCAGTTAAATCTAAAAACAGCAAATGTTTGATGTGAAGTATTGATTTATGTTCCGTTCAATCTACAACTCTACCTCCAAGGACGTATGATTGTATCCCACTGGTTTTAAATCACTTATATTTATTCCATTACAGAGCTAAACTGAATTTCTTTACTTCGTCAATAATATAGATCAAAATTGTGAAATGGAAAATTAAACGTCCGAGTTCATATTAGGCAATAAAACCCATGATTTAGAATTGCAGGTTTCTCAGTTTCGGGCAAAGTCAGTAACAAGGTTGGCCCTAGAGAAACTTTGTTTAGCTTAAATCTGTCTAAAGAAACTACATTAAATCATTTGTTCTTTAATGTGAAGTATTTGTTCTAATTCCTGTTAGTACGTGTAGAATTAAGACGTTTTTCCGGTGGGACAGTGGTAAGTTTACAGAGTTACAACGCTAACATCCGAGGTTCGATTACCCGTGGTGGACACTGGACTCAGCAGAAAGCTTAATGTGGCTTTCATCTTAAACAAACAAACCTAACGAATAAAGTGATACTTCCTATATCATGGTTATTCCAACAGTCGTCTGACGAATTCCGTTTAGACTTGAGCCTTGACAACAATTTATTGGAAGACTGATATAACTGTACAATTTGTTTATAAAACTCACTAATATATATATATATATATATAATTTTCAATCACGTAGATTTGCATATTTTGGTTGAAGACGCTGTATTCTGTATTGGTTTGTCTAGACATTTCGCTCAAAGATGTACAAGCCCGTAACCGTCTGCAATTTTTAACCGATAGTCTAGAGGCAGCTAATCAACATCATACACCGCCAACTCATGGGTTTCTCTTCTCCGACCGAATAATTGGATTTCATCGTTACTTTTGTAGCACACCCACAGTATCGAAGTGCAAAGCGCGTTTTATTGTGGCAGCGGGCGACAAACCATGATCCTTCGGATTCACAGTCTGGTTACGCTAACCACTACGTTACGCTCTGCCCGAAGTCGCTGTAAAAGAAAAAGAACTACACATATAGACAACGGTAACAACGAAAGAATTTTTGACCTGAACGTTGATCACATTTGTTTTCTCTTTTCTTTAAAGTGACTGACTTTTTTTTTGTATTATAACATGTTATCACACTCTATCTGCTGCGCATACATTTTTCGAACTTAAGAATTGTGACTTACGATTCAGTGTGTTCTGATCACTTGCCTACTACTGGAAATAAATAATATTTTGTTAACAACCTCTATGTAAGTACAGTACGTGTCTAAGACGGCTGTCAGCTTTGATGGGAGAATAATATTAGTGCATAAACAACATTTTATCTAAATAAAAAGCTAGAAGCTTCGAAGCTTGGATAAGTGTATAAGAGCAATTTTCAAGTATGGATTTTTTCCCTTTATTGATTTTAAATATAAAAGATATATATATTACAGTATTTTGAGACTATGTTATAAAGGTTACCTGGGATAAGCGCTTCCCCGTCATGTTCGGAAAGGCTACTGCAAGTAACAGAAACGAAAACGCCGTTATTTGTGTCATGTTGCGGTCAGTTTATTTAAACTGCTTTCAGTTCTCACGAAGAATGTATTTCTCTGCTCATCTATACAATATATATATATATATATATATACAAACACACACGTAGAGTATACAGCAGTATAGCTGTAACCTTATCTTGTGCTGTGAACGTAAAGTGCAGAGCCAATGAAAGTCCTTTTCCGTAATGATTAGCACTTGTACTCAACCAATCATCAAAGTTCTATTGCATGTTTTAACAGTGTTGCATCTCGGAGTTTCAGGTATATTTTAGTCCTATTGAACATGTCATTTTGTGATGGACTTGTTCGATAAAATAACTACCTAACTGATAAGCTTGAAGGAGTTATCGAACAAGCATCGTCTACTCTGGCGATAAAAGTAATCTCTTATTATTAATTGATAATGTGTTTGGTTGTTCATAACAACTGTTCAATCACTAATGGGTAAAACAACGCAAGTTTAAACGTTTAACGAGGTTAGAAGACCCCCCCCCCCTCTCAACCACATTTAGCCACCAGCTGCTTAAGTTAAATACAAAAGTAGTACCATATATTTACATAGTATATCATAATTATAAAGTTATTTCTATTTTACCCGGTGACATAGAATTAGAAAAATGGTTACTTTTAAATCATGCCTAACGAACAGAAAATTCAGCCTAACTGTTCAACTTAGGTCATCACTTTTCTATGCTTATAAATAGGTTTAACTTTCTCCAATCAATGATTATTCAGTTATATATATATATATATATATTCACAGTAATAAATGGATAAATACAGTGCCAAGGTATTCAAAACTATTCCAACTGCACTAAAAACAGAGTGGACTAAGTCACTTAAACATTTACAAAGTTTGTTAATAAAAATATTCTATTTAGTTTTCGTCTCAAATTCTAAAGTTTAAAAGCTAGTATATGAACTAAATCCTACAACTAAGTAATATACATAATATGTATATCTCGCGTTACTAGTTTAACTGAGATGTCATGTTAAGTTAGTTTAAAACTCACTTTGATTGAAGTGATTACAAACGTTTGCTGTATGTTAGTAACAAAAGCAAGAAATACTTTTTTGTCGGCAAACTAAAAGAGAAATTGAATACATAAACTAACCGTTAGCCCATTTTTTCAAACCCATGTTAATTTGAAAACCAACAACAAAAACAAGCTTGTGTATATATATATATATATATATATGTATACTGCATAAACTAAACA
>NW_013666112.1:99581-104213 GCF_000517525.1 Limulus polyphemus | reverse complement strand
CCTCGATGACGCAACAATACAATAATATATATAAAGAACACTCAAAAAGTACTAAAGTGTTAAAAATAATACCAAATAAATGAAAAACAAAGTACAAGTAAGAATAACTTATTTTTTTAATGATTTCTTTGTATTATTTTTCAATAAATTGTCAAGTATGTCACATTTTAAATCATTCTAAAATGGTTTGAAAGACTTAAAAAAGTTTGTTTGTTTTGAATTTCGCGCAAAGCTACACGAGGGCTATCTGCGCTAGCCGTCCCTAATGTAGCAGTGTAAGACTAGAGGGAAGGCACCTAGTCATCACTACCCACCGCCAACTCTTGGGCTACTCTTTTACCAACGAATAGTAGGACTGACCGTCACATTATAACGTCCCCACGGCTGAAAGGGCGAGCATGTTTGGTGGGATGGGGATGCGAACCCGCAGATTGCGAGTCGAGCGTCCTAACCACCTGGCCATGCCGGGCCTTTAAAAAAGTATTGAAGTGTTTCAAATATGTGGAATGAAGGAATAATCCCATCCTCCAGTGTGACGAACGAGTGAAGTCCAGCGTAATACAATCATAATTCAATACAGACGTGAAAGAAAATG
This sequence comes from Limulus polyphemus, assembly GCF_000517525.1. Lineage (NCBI taxonomy): Eukaryota > Metazoa > Arthropoda > Merostomata > Xiphosura > Limulidae > Limulus > Limulus polyphemus. The sequence continues at coordinate 103,618 of NW_013666112.1, read as the reverse complement.
CGGGAAAAAATAATGGAAACAAGTAGGCCATTCATATTTTTTTGACGTAAGGAAAATTCAATCTTCTCTTAACCTAAGGACCACCTTATAATTTTCCCGCTTTTCATATGCATTTTTTGCTCTCTTCAATACTTTCATTAAATTGTTTATGAATGCTAAAATAAATCTTATTTCTGATCAGCCTATGCTCTTTATTTTACCACTGCTGCCATCTATAGAATTTCTTTCATTTCGGAAAAGATGGGTTACGACACCTTTACTTTATTTCTGAGTTTAGATAGTTATCAGCGGTTTTATCAAGACATTACAAATGGTTATTAATTTAACTGTGAAGGTTGAAGATTAGAGGAAACCAACAGTGGGATTATATTGTGCAAATTAAAATATACAAGCTGTATATAAATTGGTAATACACCACTCACAAAAATTTAAGAATAATGACGTTTCTTTAAATTTGTATATTTTTATGTTATATATATTTTTTTACATTTGGCATGCTTATTGTAGACGATTAGACTAATCCTATCTAGGATTTTGAAAGTTTATGCACCAAAAGATTCCTTATATAATAGGTTTTTATGAGAAATGGCTCAAATTTTCCAAAGCAAAAGGCTAGTTTTGATCGAATAGGAAATATGTTTACTGTTGAGATAATTATAGATTTATGAATTTGTTTGCTGGTATTGCCTTTTGAAAAGAATGTGCTAGCTGTTAGAAACCAATAAATTGAAACTGAAGTTTGCAGTGCCATCAATTGCTACAGGAGTGTGGCACCCAGAATGAGGTGGTACAGGTCACGGAGATGTCACAATCACAATCTGTGGCCAGTAAATTGTGGTATACCAGGCCACAGAAGAATACACCAGAGTCGTAGAAGGTGCAGTATACGACCAATATCTGTGGAATTTAGCCCTTAGAAACTGCACCTGCGGGAAAAAACTTCAATAAGCTACTGGAGTGCATATATCATGCTCAATGGCCAGGAACAGGCTCTGAGGCTGGGCTCGGGTACAGGATACCAGTTACAGACCCTGTATTAACCCCAAGACACCTAACACCCCTTCTGGCATTTGCTCAGGAATATGTCACCTGAACTGTTCACAGATGAGAGGAAGTTATGTGTGACTTCAAGTGATTGAAGTGTAACATTATCATTCATGATGCCTTTGGGGGGTGGCATCAGCATGCACCTCCATGTGGTGTATGGAGGACCCCCAATAGCAAGATATTACATAGATGAAATTCTGCTACTCATTGTTCGACCTTCTGCTGGTGCTATCAGAGACAAGTTCATGTACCAGTAAGATCATGCAGCAATTTCTTGAGGATGAAGGAATAGAGGTACTGGACTGGCCTGCTAAGCCACAGGACCTAAAACTGATTTGAGCATCTGTGGGACTAGTTAGGAAGAGCAACTGCCCTTAATCTGGAGTGGACTGTGCTGCCCCAGGAAGTCATCCAAATTGTCATAAGCAGTATGGGGAACAGGTGCAGAAGTTATAAACAATGGAGGAGGATCTACCAGCTACTAAGACTCAATTTATTAAGTTTTTTCTTTTTATACTTATACAGCCAATTATTGACATTTTTTAAGCTTTGCCATTTTGTTACTCGTACATGAATTTTTAGACTTTTCTTGGTATTTTTTTACTTGTTTCTTTAAAATTGAATGTCCCTGTTTTTTCTTCAAATTTTGAAAAAAAAACATATCAAAATCTTATTATCTTTTAATTTTTGTGAGTGAATATTATTCTGTAGGTTACAGACAGTTAGTTTTATTCATTTTGACTTAATTGTAGTGGCTGAATATAAGTGATTAATAATAGTTTTATGTTATTCTGAATTTTGGTTGTCGATTATATTAAAAGATTACAAATAACTAATAGTATTCATTTAACTTATTACATTGATTTCAGATCATTTGTTATTATTTGCCTGCTATTTTTTTTCCTTTGATTAAGTTTTAATAAAATGCTTTTAAACCATAGCAATACTTTCTTAAGTTTAAATTACTACAGTAATAAACCTAAAAATTTTATTGTATATTTAAGTATTTCTGTTTAAAGAAGACAGCATCACTGATAAGGTTTTATCAACATGGAACGAAAGGTGAGATGTACCAAAAAGTCAAACAATAGGAAATTATTTACTATTGAAAATTTATGTTTGTACATTGCTTCTTAATCATCAATGCCTCAGATTATAATGTATGCAGGTTTAATTGAAACTATTCTATTTTGGTATTAGTTCCTTTTCACCACTACAAACATGTGATGTGTATGAAATTATTTCTGTTTTTTTAGCTATTACTTGAAGTTCTGCTTATGAAGAAAATTAGAAAAGACTCAAACTAAAAATACAATGCAATGAAGACAAAGGGTTAAAGAACTGGAACACTTGATCCACAGTACTGTTAACCTTTACCTTAAGAAAACATAATAAAAGAAGTTTAAAAAAATGCCTTTATTAGAAAAAAAACAAACAATCTGTACAAAAAAAAGGGTTACATTTCTCCACACAATGATATAATGACTGGAATCTTGGGTTTATTATTTGGGCCAGTGGGTACATTTTCTATCTTCCTCATTACTAGGAGGCCATCTAAAATGCGACCTGTAAGAGAGAGAGAGAGACAGGATAGCACAGTATTAAAAATCTATGTACACAATGATGAATCCATCAAATGAAGAAAATTATTTCTTCAGATCAAAGATGGAAAGACAAAAAAGTTGCATGTTATAAGCTATGTGTAAATCTTATATAATTATACTGTACATTTTTTTTTATTTGTAGATTTCCTGTATTTTACTATATGGCTTATTGTTACAAGAAAAAATTATATATATTATTTTTCATAAAATGGTTAGTAAGTAAACAATAAGAGGCTCATTAAGTGTTAGTTAGAAAATTACCCAGAATCAACAACGATGATTAAAAATCTTCTCAAAATGAAGCCACAGTAATGATCCCTGACACTGACTGAGGATATCTGTTCACTAAGTGTTCAAAAATACTTTTAACCAGATATTTTGCAAGTTTACAAGATTATAACAAATGAGAAATGCAAGACTTCTCTTATTGTCATTTGGCAGTAAAATTCTATTAAACGTTTCTGTAATCAACCAGTTAAAGCCCAGGTTGTACATAGCAATGGTATGATGTTTTGGTGAGTAAGATGTGCTTTTGGATCATGTGAATGGTTACCTGGCTAAACTATGATCACTTTTACAATGTGCAGGTGTATAATTTTATATCAAGAAGATTCAAAGCTAAATTGGATTAACATATTGCATCATGCAACAACACTGATAAAAATGTTAATTAATACACATAGCTAATGTATATAAAAATGTAGGTCTGAAACCACCATTAGAGGTACAGAGTTACAACTGATTTACATTATATAAATAAATTAATTTCCCAATTTCACTAATTCGGTGACTTACCAAAAACAACATGCTTGCCATCTAGGAAATCACACTTAGCACACGTGATGAAGAACTGACATCCATTTGTGTCTTTACCACTGTTAGCCTGCCAAAAATATAAATACATACCCATGAAAAACAAAAACATTTAACTTGTTATAAAGTAAGCTCTATGTTACACTACTTAAATGTCATGTAAATGGTTTGAGACTTTCTATGGTTCTATACATAGCTGTTCCTAATTTTGTTCTTCTGTCTGAAGTGGCTACAAGTAACTGAAAAGTTATAATGCACTCAAAGCTGAAATAATGTTGGGAAACACCATATTTAAAACCCTCATATCTCCAGTCCAAAATACTACTAACAACTAGTCAAATTTGGGCCTTAAAAAATCTTTTGATGATCGCACTAAGAAAAATAAAATTCTGCTTACAAAGAAAAGAAACTCAAATATTTAAACGTAGAGATTACTTTGGAAACTGTACAGTTATATGTGACATAATGAGCAATTTGAAATAACCCAAGGTTTAACTATACTATATACACTTAGTAGATATCATCATAAATTAATGCATGTTCTCTACTTTCTTTTGTAAATCATGAAGTGGC
>NW_013666112.1:94938-98581 GCF_000517525.1 Limulus polyphemus | reverse complement strand
GTCCTGAGGTTACATCAATTGCTGGAAATTGGGAACGGAAAGGTGCCGGTTGATCTGAACAACAATATAGGATTAATTTTTGTTTTAGGTATGCATTTCTATTTTTACCTTTAGAAGTTCCATTAAGAATAATTAAAAAACAACAACAATATAGGATTAATTTTTGTTTTAGGTATGCATTTCTATTTTTACCTTTAGAAGTTCCATTAAGAATAATTCATCTACTTTTCTGCTGCTTTCATATCTTTTTTTTATTATACTTATTATCTTCCACTGAAAGATGATTATTATATTTATATAGTTTTGCCACACTTAGTCAGCAACAAAGTTCCTAGACTTAGAAACATGTTCTGAAATTAAGAGCCTAAAGATTCTTATTAGCTAATCTGCTGAAATATTTTGTAAAAATTCCTCATTTTTCATTTATGGCAAATTTTATGAAACTAGAAATTAAGAAGAACAGTACAAATAATTTTATTATTTTCTAATTGAATAATATTAATTACATTAGAAGCAAAATGGTTACAAAATTTTTCAAACTTAGATAACTCAGAAATAGGTATTATAAAACTAGCTGTGTGATTATAAGACTAATTTTGAATCATTTACAAAAAACAGCCACCCAGCTCTTAGTATACTGTTGTTGTAGAAAACAAAATAAAAAAATACTTAAATTATATATATAAAAAAAAAGAATGAAATATTTTTAGAGATCAAAATAAGTTGACTATAGTTAACTTGCTAAAACAATGCTTTTGATTTAGCATTCATTAATTCTAAACATTTAGAAGAATATGCTGAGGCTCATGTTTAACTTATTACATAGCCACTTTTTCAGAGTAAGTCTACAATGTCAACCATCTTCCTAAACCTACCAAATATTTGATATAATACTCATTGGTTATGTGGAAACTTTCATACATGTCAAAGCAATTTTGTATTTCATATTCCAGATCTAATAATGAAAAAGCAAATGTTTCATCTTATCTGTAGTAGTTCTTAAAATCTATGAACACACTTGTGCGTGTTATCATAATCCAACTGTACTTACACTGACAAAATCTCCTCCTTGAATCATGAAATCTTTGATCACTCTGTAAAAAAAACATTCTACATAAAAAAAAACGTCTTCCATGAAATCAAAGTTGAGTATTGTAAATAACAGAAACCCTTAACAGATGATTCAGTGCAAATATATCATTAAAACTTATTTATATGTAAAATTAAACAAGGATACCAATAATGATTATAACAGAAAAAAAAAATCAGAGCATCTTTCCTGCTAATAAAAAAATGTATACATTTGTAATCTAGAAATTTAATCATTTTTAATTATGAAATTTAGCATCTGGAATTCTATTCCACATGAAAAGAAAATTTTTCATTTTTATGCTTACAAAGTAGCAATATTTTTCTGATGACGTTATAAAATATTTTAGTGTTGATTTTTCACTGTGATAACAAAATTACAACATTCTTTATGAATTAAATACACAGTCTAATAACAAGTATTAGAATAAATATGGCTAAAACTGCAGTGATGCTAAAAACTGGCTAAAGCACTTGCACTATTAGCAGGGATACAAGTATATGTAAATGTTTTTCTTTTTCAGTGCTAATGTTAAAATAAGACATTTTCAGATCAGTGTAATATAGTATTCTATAACTAAATATTAGTTATATCAATACCTACAAATCCAAGCTTTTCATGAAGCTGCTCTAAACTATAAAAATATGTTCTAAGTGGAAAGTTTAGTTATTTGTTATCTTGAATGACTTCATATGTTTTTTTAACATTCTCAAGGTATTTTATATATTGCATAAAGACTAGAGATGACCTGTAGAATGAATTTCAACTACAAACAAACAAAAATATATATATATATATGGTAATAACTCAACTTCTTTTCAATTAATACCTATGTGTAAAATTATGTTTCAAGTTACTGTGACATTCTTAAAAATTAAGAAAACTATCCACTTTCTATACAGGGAACTATCCACATGACTAAGTAAATAGCTATACAAATCAAAGTTACAATATACACTTAACTCATTATATCCATGCAAGATGATGCATTATTATTTATTATTATTTATTTATTATTATTTTTATAAAATCTTAAAATATTAGGTTAAAATGTCTGAAGACTCTCTTACTACAATACGAAAATTCTTTACTTTGTATAAATTAGTAAAAACTTTGCCAACTTTATTTGTACATTTTCAGCTTTTTCTAGTTTTGGTTAAACAAACTCTCTTATCTTTAATTCTCTAGTTAAGATTTTTTCTATGAGACTGCACAAAATATCTTAGTATTAAAATATAAATAACCATCAGACCATTTGGGGATGCATTAATATTGCTTGCAGGAGATTTCAGGCAAACATTACCTGTAATTCCTCGATCGACACCAGCGGACGAAATAAATGCTTGCCTGAAATACTCTTCTTTGTGGCGACACGTAAAGACATTAAAATTAACTACAAATATGCGTGTCCAGCTGCAAAACAATCGATCAGCTGAGATATTGTCGTTTTTTAATTATTCTTAATGGAACTTCTGAAGGTAAAAATAGAAATGTACCTAAAACAAAAATTAATCCTATATTGTTGTTGTTTTTTTAATTTCTGAGGGATTTCTTATGGAAAACTTTAACTTATTGTAACATATTATTTGGTAACTTTAAATCATAGAACCACATTTTTTAAGTATTTTATTACAACATGTACTTTTTATGTATAAAGCTGTAATTAACTTTCATTTCTACAATTGGAATAATTAGACTTGTAAACCTTTGACATACATATATTCACCTGCATACATACAAGCTTTGTGGCATGTTTTTCAGGGAGATGGAACTGGTGTGATGAGTATTTTTGGTGGTAGTACCTTTGCTGATGAAAACTTTAAACTAAAGCATGATGCTCCAGGTTTATTATCTATGGTAAGTGAGTGAAGATGATTTTCTAAAATTGTATTGAAAACATATTTTTCTTCAACAAAAGGCTTATGTCAAAATTATTAACATTTTATGATACTGACTTGGTTTGGTTTTAAAATTTGTCCAAAGCTACACAAGGGCTATCTGAGCTAGTCATCTGTAATATAGCAGTGATAGACTAGAGGTAAGGCAGCTAGTCAACACAACCCACTGCCAGTAAATAGTGGGATTGAGTGTCACATGATAATGCCCCATGGCCAAAAGGGCAAGCATGTTCAGCAATGGGGATTCAAACCCGTGACCCTCAGATTAGGAGTCAAATGCTTTAATCACCAGGCCAACTCAAGCCTGAAGCTGCCTTTTTCTTCAAATACAATAGAATAATAGTGTTTGAGATTATTTTAAAGAGGTGGCAAATAATAAATATGCCCATAAAAAGTTAATTGATGTTAAAGTTGCTAAGAAATTGATTTCTTTATATGAATATGAGTTACAGAATAAATCATAAACTTGTTTGAGTTACAGAAGTTTTGTAAAATTGACACTGTGTTTGTCATTATTTCAATTAAAAGAATCATCACATTTCATGTAAGCTGAGTTATAAATCTGTATTAATTTTGTAGTGCAGTATCATTATTATCTAGCTAAAATCAAGATCATTCCTACATCATTATTTATTATAAAAAATAACTGTTTTCC
>NW_013666112.1:89256-93938 GCF_000517525.1 Limulus polyphemus | reverse complement strand
CTCATCGATGCTACGATGGATATTGCAGGGCAATAGTTCATTGCGCTGCATTTCATATTTGTTTCTTCGCCACTGACTGGATTTATCATCTTAACGTTGAAGTGATATCCATCGGCACCCTCCCAAAAAATGATTGCCGTCTTTAGAACACACAACATATAATTGTCCATGTGAGAAGCAATCCGTGTCTAGATCTAAACCGCACAATTCTAAAGATTGGCCCTGAGCTTTGTTGATGGTGATTGCAAACGCCAATCGAATTTGAAATTGCAATCTCTTAAATTGAAATGGCATATCCGTTGGAATCATAGGAATGCGAGGAATGAGGACATCTTCACCTTTAAAATTTCCTGTCAAGATTGTTGCTTCTACGACGCTGCTCATTAATTTTTTTACTGCAAGCCACGTGCCGTTGTAAAGCTTTGGCTGGTTGATATTTCGCAACATGATAATTGGCACGCCGATTGCATGTGAATGTAATGAATAGGTCTGGACGCCCGTAGTGACGAACATATGGAATTGCATCTTGAGCGTATTCATGCATATGACGTGGACTGCCTGTATATGAAGATAGCAAAATCGTTAGTCTTCCAACGTTAGCTGTATTACCATCATTTACAACTGCATCTCGCAAATGAACGTATTCTTCAGAGCGAAGCTTGGTCTGATTCAAACGGATGAATATCAAACGTTCTGTTTCGATTTTTGCATACATATCTAAGATGTATTGGTGAAACAATTGACGGCATTTCAAAATGTGATTGTCGTCATTCTCTCGAATCATTAATCGGTATGAATAAACCAGACAATCTCTATATCTGCACAGACAATGGAACAACAAAAAATATTGTATACCCACAAGCATTGTGAAATTAAACATATTAGAAACGTGTGCTTTCTCTTTTCTTTATTTTCCATTTAACCAGACTGAGCCACAGCAACGCGTGGCTGGGTACAGCTAGTATTAAAATATAAATAAAAAATTTTGAAATGAGGTTTCTGATAATAATGCTCCCCAGTAGTTCAGCAGTGTCTGAGGGTATACAACATTAAGACAACACGGATACTCATGGTAGGTACAGCACAAATAGCCCATCGTGTAACATTGTGCTTAATAAGCAAAACAAACAGATAATATAAAATGTATACTTTGATAAACTTTAAATATAACAGAAGTATAACATATATGAACTTGAGTGTTGTTTTAGTAATGCACAAGTAGTTGTTTTTCACTTGTTGCTCAAATTTTATAAAAGCTTTCTCATGGATCTTCAAAGTTCCTCTCACACACACGTATGAACAGAATTACATCTATTCTAAATTTTGGGGTCAAAAGGTTTATGAAATTTCCAACAGGTTAGGATTATCATTCATAATTTTGAAACTTTCCATTTTTATCAATTACTTATGAAATTAATTTTCATGGTTTCCATATTGGTTGTTTATTTCTTCTTAGCTACTTTTCTAACAAAAAAAAAACCCAGGATGGATGGTTTTCAGTCACCTTACACTTTATGTTTATCTAATTTGATACCTGTGGAAAGTTGCGCCTTTGTAGCCAATTGGTACTCCATCTCTTTTGTATTCTCCAGTGCAAAATTGTCTGAAGAAAAAAAATATAATGAGTATTAAACTTGTAAGTATTGTACATACAATACTTATATTTTATGTAATTAATGATTACCTTAATATATATACACATGAGCCATTTGCAATGAAATCTATTCACTTTTTAAAACATACTTCAGTATCAACAACAAATATATAGAGCAGCTCAGATCTTTATTATACTTATTCATAGAAAAATTGAAGTTCCAAATTCAAAACAATATGCTTTTATAAAATATAAAAAAAGATGTATTTATTTACTCTGATTTTACACTATCATATTTGAAACTAAAAAAAAAGACAAAAACTAATGAGTCATTTAATGCATAGATGTATTTTTTAACTATATCATGATATGTAATTAAAAATCTAAAATATATCAATTGACCATTTAATCTGGATAAATCAAGATGGCATAAACACCATACCTAAAATTTTCTGCAGTTTTAGGGACAACATCTGCAAAAAGTTCCATTTTCATTCTTCCAACTTCCTATCAATAAACAGAATACATGTACATGTAAAATAAAATAAAAACAAACCATACTATTTGAGAAAAATAGGTTTTAAAATTAAAATACCTTAAAAGTAAGTTTTATGACTTAATTCCTAGCTGATATTTAGTGTTTTTCACATTTATACATGAAATAACAAATAATGTACATAGAGTAAATTATGTAGATTTATGGATATTTCACGTATCAAGTAGTTAAAGAGTTCTCAACAATGTCTAAAAAAAGAAAACCATAGTAAATTGAAAATCATTTTACACATGTACAGATAATCAATAATAATAATAAAAAAAAAGTTTCATTTTTACCAGCTATCCTTTTTTCTGTAGTTATATCAACATACTTTCTTAACATCACTTGTGTTTTTGTATTAAAATGTTAGGTAAGAACACTTGCTTCTTACAAACAAACTACTTTTCACTTTCAGTAGAACAAAGAGCCAATCATGAAATTTGAATTCTTACAATTTTTTCTTATTACAGATGTAAAAGACATCACTGTGGTATCAAAAACTTTGATATGACAAACACAGATAATATAAGCAGCTAGTGCTTTCTACAACTCTGTAGGTGGGTGACTTAAAATGCACAAAAAAAACAATGTATAATGTTATGTTTATTCATAGGGAAACAGTGGAATATAAATGAAAAATTTCCTGTTAATTTCTATCTTACTTGTAAAATGTAAAATTGAAAAGCACTTTTGATTTAGTAAAATTTCTAAATTAAAAAAAAGTCGATAAAGAAAATTAATGTTTTCAACAATGAATGTTGAAAATCTACATAAAAACATAACATATTATAAACAAACTAGTTTTGTTAAAAAAATATCTAGTTTCTGTACTAGAGGCTAGTAGTAGTAGTAATAATAATACTTGTTAGTATGCTTAAAATTGAAATAATTTATCATTTGTTTATATCTATTAAAAACTTACTGCATGCCACCCAATAATGGTGACAGATTATAGTAATGTGTTACAAAAGATACAGGACCCGGCATTGCCAGGTAGTTAGGGCACTCAACTCGCAATCTGAGGGTTGCGGGTTTGAATCCCTGTTATAATGTGTCAGTCAATCCCACTATTCATCGGTAAAAGAGTAGCCCAAGAGTTGGCAGTGGGTGGTGATGACTAGCTGCCTTCTCTCTAGTCTTACACTGCTAAATTAGGGATGGCTAGCGCAGGTAGCCCTCGTGTAGCTTTGCGTGAAATTCAAAACAAACAAAGATACAGAAATGTTAAACTTAAAGGGATGTCTGAATGGAATACAGTGCAAAATCTCTAATAACTGTAACTCAGGAACGAAATAAATTAAATCACAAGTGTGATACATCATTATAATTTATAACAAGCAATGTTACTAGTACTAGTAGTACAACTAGGAGTAATACTATTACTATTAGTGAAACACTTTATAAGTTTTATTTATAACTTAAAGTGTAGGATAAATATTAATTTTTATTATCATCAATCACATACTACGGCATATATCCAGTCTATATTATATACTGTAATAAATTCGTGAGAAAGCATGTTGTTGTTAACTGCTATATTTCTCGCAGAGTCAGAGGAATTATCAAACATTATATTTCAAACAATTGGCACGACGTTAAAGCCATGAAGTAGTTATATCATAATGTAATTGGGTAATTCCCCCTCCCCATTAGAGTAATTATAATTTATAGTTATAGTATATGATAGTACAACTAGTTACTACGACCGCCGTTTGACAAATTGTGGAAGCTCGAAGTTAGGCTTTACGAATATCGTGGGTTGCATTTTAATTTCTAGTAACAATATTTAATTAAATAATTTTGGTCGATAGATCTTTCAAATTCTTGAAAAATACTTACAGTTGATCCAATTGTGATATCAAAAAACACAACAGGATTATTCGGGTGTCTTAATTGTTGTTGAATTTGATTCCAAGACATGTTTCTTAAATTCGGTATTTCAATTTTCAAAAGTATAGGTGGCGCAAACTTTTCTAAAATAATATTTTTTATGTAAGCCAATATTTTCCTAACCGGAAAAACCCACTCATTATATTCTGTCCTACTCCAAGATCGGTAAATATATACACAGCGTGGTCACAAGTAAATACACACCACCTTTTCAGAAAAAAATTAAATTTTTCAGTCATATTCACATGAACTGATATATTTATAATTTAATTAATATCGAGTAGATCTTCCTTTCGCTTCGTGGAGTTCGTTGATCCTTTGAGCATTGTGAGAATCATCTAATTAATTCTAGATTGTGGGATTTTCGCCCACTCTTGCTTCAAAACTTGGAGTAGGTCGCTCATCGAAGTTTTTTTTTTTTTTTGGTTGTTTCTTGACTTGCCGGTCGAGTATGGCCCAAAGGTTTTCGATGGGGTTCATGTTAGGAGATTGGCTCGGCCAGGGCAACTTCTGGATACCATTTTCTTCCTGACACTTTTGGGTGTTTCTAGCAGTGTGACACGGTGCTCCATCTTCCTGGAACAACGTTGTGTTATTGTCCACGAAACCCGAGGAATAAAGTGGCAAGAGTCCTTCCTCCAATATATAGAGGTATTTCCA
>NW_013666112.1:81991-88964 GCF_000517525.1 Limulus polyphemus | reverse complement strand
GTGACCATTCAGTGTACACATGTGCATGTGGTATAATCTTTTGTGTTTATTTATATATATATGTATGATTGGAATATGTCATACTTATATGGACACTACATAAAGTCGTCCAAGGATGCTCTATACATAACAAGAATCAATTACCCAGACAACAATTGAAAAAAATAAAGAAGTTGATCAAATGTTAAGAGTACATTATATGACCCGAATCTATAATTATTGACCTGTGAAGCATCATTGGAAGAACTGGTGTAACCATTAATTTCAATGATGCCGATGAAAAAGTATTTTCAATTGATGTAACCAATATTTTCACTGATGGTGTTAAATGGTGTTTTCAATTGCAACATTCAAATATTCAGCAGATAGTGGATTTTTCCCTAAAGAGTTAAAAGAAATAGGTAATCTCACACTACATTTGAAGTAAAACAAAGCTTGACTCTGTATTTTGGGTGATTTAGTGAATAATAATTTTGGTTGGATCCAACTGAAATATTATTGAGTGGGTGAATAATTTATGAAAAAATGAAATGGCGTACCCAATGTTCTATTTGATTTTGTTGTGATATGTTTAATCACGCAGATAAAATATATCATAAACATACAGTTATTCAGTGAATACTTATTAACATTTATATTTTGTTACACGTTATTGTTTCTTTGTTAAATATCGCGCAAAGCTACTCGAGGGATACCTGCGCAAACCATCCTTGATTTAGAAGTAATAGAATAGAGGAAAGGCAGCTAGTCAACACCAACACTTGGGCTACTAGTTTATCAACAGAAAGTGAGACTGAATGTGAAACTATAGCTCTCCCATGGTTGATAAAACGAGCATGTTCGGTCACGGGATTCGCAGATTGCGAGTTGAGCACTCTAACCACCAGGATATTCCCTGCCTTCACGGTGTGGTTAGAACATACGTTAGTTAGAACTTTGAGTGTATGGTCTTAATCAGAAAGAAACACCTATGCAAAATTGCTTTGTAATTGTTTCAAGGTGTATTTAGCTCGAGTCATAGGGAAGTAATATGTTTATGCTAATTGAATCCAATAGTAATACACTGTTGATCTGAACTCAGTTATAGTGCCAACTCCAGAATTCTGAAAGTGGTGAAGTGAAAGGGTGGCAGATAGATGAGCTTGGGGGGCTAACCAAAGATTGGATAATGTTTTGTTGGGCGGGTTTTCCTTGTTTAGGGTTGCCTACTGAAGACATGGTACTCTGGGAGAGTAGTTTTTAATAAACTTTTCTAGTGAAAATTTTACGTGAAGCAGACAAATTTCAGGGGTGTTACGCGCCATCTCTTGGCGTCGTTATTTTTCAGTTATTTGTATAGGAGCCTGTGTTTACAGTTTCTCTTCCTTCCTTTCCTATTGAATCAGGAATGTGTATCTATAACAACCAGACACTGGTGGAAGGCTCGTGTTCTTGTGAGAAACAGCTGTATTACTTGTAGTCGTTTGGTAACGAAACAGTGGGCAGAAAAGTTATGTACTGGTCAAGCATATACCACAAGTGAAGCCTAAGGGATTGTTGTGTTCACAGGTGCTTGAAGAACATCTTCCACAGGAAATAAACACGTGGCTACACCTATGACGATAGAGATGTTGCAGAGCAATAGTTTAACATTTAAGTTTAAAATCAATGGCTGTAACAGATTTTAGTTGTAACCGAGCTGTTACAACTTTAAAAGCTACACCTCTAACGAAATTTCTAAATAATCAAACTCCAGATTGATCAAACTCAAATTCAAATTTTAGACCCTTCTGACTATATATTGTTCAACTAGCCAAAAATTTTGCTTTTCATTTGTTTGCCTGATAATCCCTACTTCTGTACTATGCAAGAGAATGTTTTGTTTCGTGATTTCGAAAGTTAATCAAAAGTACACAAAACCCCTGAAGCAAGCGTGACCACTGTTGACATTGAATTTATGTTTTAGGACCCTTTGCTGGCTGAGTTCTTTTAGCTCGTTCAGATCTCATTAATGAATTAATCGTAGAAGTTTAGAAGCCCGAAGCACCTACTGCAACTACTACCTCATTATCTGGTCTTATAGTATTGGTATAAATGCAGAAAACAAATCTATCCGCCATCTGCAAGTATCCCAGAATCAAGTTTGTACAGCCAATACAACCGTCCACCACCACATTAAAAATCAAGAAGAAAGCCGCAAAGCAGAAGAAATTCATAGTTACATTCCGTAGTTCCATCTTATTAAGTTGTGGTAAAACCCAAAAGCATCAAAACAACTTGCCTGCGCACGTTCAGTGAAACTCTTAACATCCAAAACCTAAGAAGACTTTAGTATAGGCAAAATCCTGGTAGTTACCAAAAGAGAATGAAAAATATTTCAAACTTACATTTCTACACAGTATAAAGGAATCTAAATTGTATGAAATGTATATGTCGACTTTTTAGCCGCGGCATAGTGGCTGATAGAACGGCTCTGAGTTTTTTCAATTACAAACTTTAGCTCATATCTCCATTTCTTCACTGATTTGAGATCTAGTTACAGCCGTGGCCATTGAGGATTCCCTCTTATTTTAGAATTTTTCTGACCGTCCCAAAGCAATTTATATTTGCTAAGAAACTATTATTCATTGTTTGTTTGTTTTTTACCACGGGATTTTTCTTCTCTGATGCTATTAGGACAACCTTTCTTTTATAAACTCACAGTATGTGATGTGAACAACTAATAATGAAGTACAGGTTTGAAAATAGCTACAGGCAATTTTTAATTATAGTTAGATAGAACAGAATATAAATTATTTAAGTTAATGAATAATGAATAAAGTGGCATGAGAAGTAATTTATAGTGTCATGGGAAAGAGACGAAACTTAGCCTCTGTAGAGCTCTGGATTTCAGAGCTGATGAGCCGAGTTTGAACCCGCGCGATACCACAAAATATTCTCCGCACTTTAAACTTTGGGAGTATTATAAAAGTAACAGTTAATCCCTGTGAACAACTAATAATGAAGTACAGGTTTGAAAATAGGTACAGGAAATTTTTAATTATAGTTAGATAGAACAGATTATAAATTATTTAAGTTTGTTTTTTTCCCACGTGATTTTTCTTCTCCGATGCTATTAGGACAACCTTTCTTTTATAAACTCACGTTTTGGAACATGTCCTAAAATCTAACAACTGATAACAGTAAAATACTTATTACTTTTCGAGTATGATAGTTATGGTGTATATAAATTGTTCGGGTTTCTTCATCTAAATAAAAGCGACATTAATTTCTTGACGACTCAATACATATACTATTATTTCTCTAATACTTACAGGTATAGGTAAGAAGATATATTATATATATTCCAATGATTTTAATAGTTCACACGTTGATTTACACTTACTGTTCATTTACCATTGTTGGTTCCGTTTGTTTCAATAATTTGAATTCGAGAATATTTGATATTATTTTTAATACGATATGAGCCTTTCAGGCACATGTATCAATGATAGCGGTGTTCCAATTTAGTTTCAGCTAGATTAGTGAACTTGTAGGTTTTTACTTATGGGGTTTTTGTGTCCTTTTTAACTCACCATATACACCATAACGATCATGCTTAAAAAGTAATAAGTATTGTTACGACAGCGGAAGTCACGTGACTCTAGTAACACGTCATGAGATTCTAGAAGGATTGGGGAACATCACGAATAATCCAGTATTTGCTAGGCGTCCTCTATTTTGTATATATAAGACCGGCAAGAAGTGACGATATAGATAATTGAATAGCAGACAGGGAGACAGATAATCGAGTCAAGCCCGAAGTAAAGTGTATAAATCGTTGTGAATTATAGCGTGTGTTTAAGTTAAAGTGACTGTGGAAATTAAGTGTATTGCAAAGTTGAATTGAGAAAGAATAAACTAGTTTTATTTAAGAAAGGACTTGTGTTGCTAAAGTTTCATCCGAAAAAAATTATACGGGAAATTAACAAACGACCACAGACGTAACAGTATTTTACTGTTATCAGTTGTTAGATTTTAGGACATGTGAAGGCTATTACCCTTCAGTGACTATGTGATACTACTGTGTTGTAGCAAACCGTTTCCCGCCGAATACTGACTGAAACAGATACGATTTCCGCTGAAATACTGAAACATGCTAGATATACCTTAGAACGGAAGTACAAAGAATCGTTCATAATACGAGATACTACTCCTACATCTATATAGAAACCGTGACTTAGTTATGTAAATTAAAGTACAAGTACACTTCCGTAAACGTTTTCTAAATAAGGTAGCCTTTAAAATAAATGTGTATTTTTTTCTTTGCATATGTTAATTTTCAACTGATTACCTTTCAGAATTTTTTAGCTTTTTAACATTAGTCATTTTCGTGGTATAAGTTTTCTCACTTTTTTTTCCGATTTCAGAATTTTGTAGTTATGTATGTCAAACAATGCAATATCAGTTAAACCTAAGTATGTGGTATTTTTAATTCACTTATCATTAGATATTATTATTATTAGGCATAATATAATTTTTCATGGCATTCTATATACAGTCTCTTATGTATTTTCAAGAATTAGAAGAGTGTATAACAATTGTATTCCAATCACACTATATTCACCGTATCCATTTCCGACGACGCGTTTTGCACTAACCGGTAGTATTATATTATTTACTTTCAATAATGTTAAATCCACCAATATTATTATGACATGTCATTTATCATTGTCTAATGTACGTCTGCACAAGTTTTTCAAGCAATGTTTGTATTCCTACGTTGACTTAACTAATAAATCAATTCAGCTTTGCTGATCGTTTGTTTCCGGATATTCGCTCAAAACAGCACCCACAGCCAACTCTTGGGTTGCTTTTGAAATCCGAAGAGTCGATTTCCCTCTTACCCTAACATACTTATGGCCCCAAAGTCTGAAACGCGATTTGTATTTTGGCGGTAACGGGAGAAGAACAATAGACAGGCAAATCTATAGTCCGGCACGCTAACCATTGGGCTACACTAGAACAGCTTTACTGATCTACATATATAATAGCCAAATGTTTGCCAAGCTCTGTACCTCTTGAATAGTTAATCATAGAAATATATGTATATAACAAAATGCTTATTTTAAAAAGTACTTTACAGGGAAATTATTCACCTTTTTTTGCAATTACTAAAATTTCATACTGATATCAACACCTATCCGCTAATATACATATATGCTGAACACTCTATCTGAGAAAAAACTTATTAAAACAAATATTTTTTGCTCATGAGGAAGTTTCACGAAAAAAGGACTTCGTTCGTAGACTGATTAAAAGAAATACTTCGAAAACAGGAGCAAGAAAGGAAATCGCATAAAGAGAGGAACATGTTTGAATATATATATATATATATGTTGTTTTACGATTTTTATATATATTTCATGTCTGTTATATATATATGCATGATTTTGTTGTACCTTGTTGAACAAATTGATTTGAACTGAATTGAATAACTCCCCTTTGACTCTTCTTATAGGAATGACAAACGTCAAAAAGCGCTCACTTCGGTAACGGTCTTTTCTTTCGCTTTGTAAAAGGACAAGGAACGGTGGTATCTAGTGAAAAAATATCCTGTGGTTGTATAGTGAACCTAAGCTCAGTTTTTCTTATTGAAATAATACATGAACTGACATACGGCCCATTGCATATACCGTACGATCCAAGGCATTGGGTTGACTGCACATTTTTTATCTATTCATCGCTGGTTTTAGAAAATATATCGTTGAATTGCTTCAACGGGTATCTACTAGTATACAATAAACGTGTTCTCCTGATGAAGCCGTAATGGCGAAACATTGAGAAAACAAACCTAAAATTAAAATTAATTCCTAGAAAATGATCATGTAAATATAATTAAGTATCTTAAAAACTGCTCAGCATGCGTTACGAACATTCAAATATTAAATATTGCTGTGTAAACGTTGTATTCTGCATTCTAAATGCTTACTTTCTAATTAATTTCATTTGTCTTGCGAGTAATAATATACGTATATGTTATACAATATGCAAAATATTATACCTCAATTTTTAGCTCCGCATCATTTAATTAGCATTATTCTATACAAACCTAATAGCACATTTCATACTTTGCTTAGGGCGTCAAAATCCCTATGACTGACTATGAGAATAGAAATATATATGTATAAATACATTTTCCAAATTTGCATGCAGATGTTCTATATGTAATTAGTAATAATGTTTTGAAGCTATTTGAGCAAGAAATGATCAACAAAAGTGTACAAAGATCAGGGATTTGCAGCTATGTTGAATGTTGAGAAGTTTTCTCTAAACAAGCAGGAAATTTA
This sequence comes from Limulus polyphemus, assembly GCF_000517525.1. Classification (NCBI taxonomy): domain Eukaryota; kingdom Metazoa; phylum Arthropoda; class Merostomata; order Xiphosura; family Limulidae; genus Limulus; species Limulus polyphemus. Next base: position 82,656 of record NW_013666112.1, on the reverse strand, counting down.
GACATTTTTACTTCGAAAATAAAAATTACAGCTAGGAGAAAGAAGAGTAACAATTGAAAGTACGGTCAACATCTTATTTGTATTACTTTATCCTAAATAAATGTTAATAAACTGAATATATATGTATATATGTCAGAATATTTGAGCTATAGTTTTATTTTGTGGTGACTTCAGAGGGGAATTTTTTTTGAAACTTAATATCACGTGCCCACGTGAGAAACACAATACAGGACTAGAAAGAATAATTAATTGTGTATTTTAAATCTCCTCGCGAAATTGTGTAATTTTAGTGAAAAGAAAGAATCCAAGAATGACGTAGATGTTCAATCTACTCTTTCATTACTGCTGTAGAGGGAGTAATGAATCAAATAATAGATTAGGCCTCTATTTCTTTCATAGATTCTTTCTTTTCTCCACTGAAATTACATCATTTAGTGAGGAGATTTAAAATTCACAATTAATTTACTAGCTAGTCCGTTGAACATTAATGAATAAATTATTGTGACAGCATAGTGATATTCAAATTCGATGACGAGGAATCCACTTTAAGATTAATAATGGCTGGAGACGGCTTAAATGGGTAATGAAGAAAAACTTTAATGTAAGTTTAACATGACAGCAAATGTACAACGTTTCGACAAGGTTTTGTCATCATCGAAACGTTG
>NW_013666112.1:63922-81022 GCF_000517525.1 Limulus polyphemus | reverse complement strand
CAACGTTTCGATGATGACAAAACCTTGTCGAAACGTTGTACATTTGCTGTCATGTTAAACTTACATTAAAGTTTTTCTTCATTACCCATTTAAGCCGTCTCCAGCCATTATTAGCATAGTGATATGTTCTTCAAATACCAAAGATATTTTAGGTTACTGGTGGTGAGTAAAGAAGTTTACATCAAGCCTTGATAATTGGAAAGGATTATGTTAGATCAAGACAATATATGCTTAAGTAATTCCGATCAATTTTCAGTACATTTTTTATAAATCGTAACGTCACTTCTTCTGCGATAATATAGCGTATATCACATCCTTTACAATATATAGCATACGTCACTTCCTCTGTGATAGTATGGCAAATATCGCTCCCTCTACGATAGTATACCATACGTCACTTCCTTTCTGATATTATTGCATGCTTCCTTTACGAAAGTATAGCACGTGCAACAGGACTGTGATGGTAAAGAAAAGTCAGTATCCGTGGGATAGTAGGGCAAGTTAAAGCAAGAGAATATTATTTACAGGAAGCTATGAAGAGATCAAGTTCGTAACCTTTGCTCTGAAAGAACCATGATTGGTAAATATCATAAAAACGGTAGTATTTACAGTAGAAATTGGGCAGATACATAATATTTGCAATACAAATTACAAAGTAATATACAACTTAACAACCAAATTATAAAACTTCAAAAATGTTTGAGAGGCACTCTTAGATGATAAACAAACCACACACAAAATTACAAGTCATAGAACCACTTGAGAAAATCAGCAGAACAGATACAAAAAATTCAAAAAGCCACAAATTTCGCCATCTCACTGACTGATATTAGTGGACGCTGTGTAAAAAACAGATTTACCATAGTTATAAATGCACCAATTAGAGAAATAGCACAGGGAACACTAGTTAGCGTAAAGTAGTTAATTACATCATCACCCAAATGACATTGCACACTATAGAGTGCGTGCCATCATATGTACAGCACACATGCACACTCAAAATGTGTACACACACACACACACCATAAGTGAAGAGAATGCACACCACACTAAAACTAGTATAACAATACTTCGGTAACGGTCTTTAACGTAATTATACACTATTATTTGCACATACCATAATATTATGATGCACACCCACACTGATAATAGACATATAGGATACAAACACAAATGAATGAACGATGCATAAAATCATGTCATTTTGTATGAAAAAAGTGCATGAACAAGTGAAAAAGATGTTTAAAAAATTGAAAGTGTAGGAATGGGAGCACCAAAAAGTGGGGAAACAAGGTAGGATGGGCATGATGTAATAAAACTTCCTCTGTACAACCTCACAAGAGGGCGTGTCTAGCATCCGGTCCATGCTTACTTCGTTTTTTTTTTTGTGTGTGTTCGTGATATTCTACAACTTACGAGTACATAAAATAGTGTCTATGATTCTTTTACTTTGTATAGACAGTAACGAATCCATGACGTCGATAAACAGAAACATTTGTATTTTAATCCACCTATATAGCTAATGTACGAAATCCTATTGACAAGTTGTAAAGTAAAAAAAATAAAAAGTTATGGGTCCACACGAATATCTGATTCTTTTGGTGTCGTCTGAACAGACTTTACAGTACATGTATTGCCTTCAATAAGTCAATTCACAGAATGCTCTAGTCACTGTATGATAAGTATAACTAAGTTTGACAAGTTTAGTCCACCTGGCTTATTGTATATAGGATAGAAAAATAAACCAAGTAACATGGACCGGATGCTAGACACGCCCCCTTGTGAGGTTGTACAGAAAAAGTTTTATTACACCATACTCATTCCTACCTTGTTTTCTTACTCTTTGGTGTACCTATTCCCACACTTTCAATTTTTTAAATATATTTTTTTCCTCTTGTTCGTGCATGTTTTTTCATACAGATTCATTTCTCCTGACTGATAGGATAATATAGACTAACGTGTATTCTCCAGGCCATCAAATTTACATAAAAGTATGATATTATTACTACAGTGTGTGTTCAGTTCTTTAAACTACAATCCAAAGATCGTTTTCACCTTTTTATGATACACTATTCACAAAAATGAAAGGAAAATGAGGCTTTCACTTTTCTTTCAAAATTTTAAAAGGAAAAATACACTGAGAGACGCTCAAAATTGACGAAGCTTGTTTATTACAAATATCACAGGTAAAAATACCAAGCAAGTCGAAAAATTCACTTATAAGTACCAAAAAAGCAAAATAACAAAAATGTCAATATTTGATTGCAAAAATATCAAACAAAAAAAATAGCACAATAATAGTAAACAATCCAAGGTAATCCAGTATAATTTCTTTGGCAGTTTTGGAACTTAAAACCTTAGAAATGAACTCTTCTTTATTCAGTTCTACCAATTAGTCAACTAAGTTACTTCAACAACTTCAATTTTTATAGAAACAAACAACTCTGTCAAAAGTTTAATCGTTGTTGGCTATTTTCTCTTCTTTATCATGCTTTATAATAACAGGTTATAGGTCTAAGAACATGCATATGAACTGTTGAACTTCTCACTATGTGCTTACCGACAGAACACACCATTCCCACAAGAAGTGGATTTATTTTACACTGAATTGTAATATTATTTTATAGCAGGGTATGTGTTTAGAGTAATAAAAAAAACTATAAAATAATTTACAACAAAGAATACTTTACATCTGTCACAAATACTTTTTTACCCTTGGGCACGAGCAAGCCCTAGCAGTTAACGTATCAGATTCGGGCTCCGAGTTCGAGAAGCAGTGCTACTAAACATGTCTCGCACTTTAAGCTGACAGTAAGATGGACAGTAAATGACGTTAAGATTAATCACTTTCGGTGCCTTTTCCTGCCGACTGGTTGTCATTCCTCTAGCCTACAGTTCAAATTAGGGCCTGAATCATAGATGTTTTAGCCAATTTTAATAACTGTCATAACATGCAAGTATCATACATCATGGCGTTTCCACTGGACTGAAGTTATAAGGGGCATATGCTGGAAATTTTGTTTCACAAGTTTCAAATGCTTAATAAATATAATGAAACTTAGTTTTATAGCTACAGAGATACCAGTACTTTGTATAATACAATTTTCTCAAATGTTAACCCCATTACAGATTCATTATTTGTGCTTTTTTGTGCAACGAATTAATGAAAAAAGAAAGGAAAAGCACATGAAACAAATGCCTTTTTCTTTTTATTAGATTCTAAAAAAATCCAATCTTTCAAAACAAGAATGACATCTTGATAAAATAACCAAATTAAATTCTCAAATGTTCTTTATCATCATTCTTCATCACTCCTTTAATGAATCTGGGATATTGCAGGGGTAATTCGGATGTTCTGTTATCCTTGAAAAAAATATATAGACATTAATTTTGCCAATTAAAAAACGCTTAAATATTGCTTATAACATTTCCTGTCTGTTCATATTTCTTGTCAAAAATTAAACGTATTTCGATTATCTTTAAATTGTTACGTAACGTTACATCACTTGCAGGTTTAGTGGTAAACTTACGGGTTTATAATCCAGAAAATTCTAGGTTCGATTCCCTGTTGCGGATACAGTGTGGATATCTCATTCTGTAGCTTTGTGTTTTTCTTTTTAACCCTATGAATACGGGCTGGGTGGAATCCACGCAACTCGTAACCACGAATGTATCCATCAGAGTAATTAAATGTTTAAAAACCCGATTAATATACTTAATAATAAACTTACCTGACAATGACAAATAGTAAACTCAAATAATCTAAAGCATTCATTTGATTTACATATGCCTCAGATAGGTTGAAGTCAAGGACTTGTATAATGATAGACAAAAAAAAACAATTCTTCATGTAATATAAGCACATCACAAGAAATATACATGTAACATATATAATATTAAACTGTGGAAAAACGAAACAAAAATAAACGTTTTTCAATACTATTGGGTTCGAGCATTTTGGGATTACTACAACTCCTCGTTGGATCAATCATTGCGATAAAACCTGGGATATTTTAAAGTAATATGATATATACTTGTATATTTAACAAAGCAAAACAGAAAAACAATAAAAGTGACAAATACACTACGTTATGAAAAGTATTAGAACAGCAACACATCCCCAACTCCTTTGATAGATTGTTTAGGCAGAGTATTCATGATGAGACTTAGTTTAATGGACGATAATTGCCTGTTGTAGAAACACAAGTGTAGAGGACGACGTTTCGAAAGTCTTCCGCCTTTCGTCTTTAGGTCAGTGTGTGTATGGTGTTGTCAGTTTTTATAGTATTCTTTTGGATCGTGGAGAGTGTGCTATGACTGTCTTTAGGTCAGTGTGTGTATGGTGTTGTCAGTTTTTATAGTATTCTTGTGGATTGTGAAGAGTGTGCTATGACTGTCTTTAGGTCAGTGTGTGTATGGTGTTGTCAGTTTTTATAGTATTCTTGTGGATTGTGGACAGTGTGTTATGATTGGTTGGTTTATCTCTATTTCTGATTGGTGGAGAGACTTCTTGTAGATTCAACCAGTGGTAGCCACAGGTTACTCACCTTAGAGTCTTTCTTTACATTTGTGTTTCTAGAACAGGCAGTTGCCGTCCTTTCAACTAAGTTACATCTCAACTTGTTTGTTTGAGCTATTTGTGTTGTATGCACTACAGGAATCAAAACCCGTATTTGAGTGTTATAAGCCCTCAGGATTTCCAGTGAGTCTCCGGACCGAGGAAGTGGTGACTAATAAATGTCCAGTTCTCAATGGTAAATTACATGATACACAATTCTTTAGGATTTATAAATGTCAGTAGGTTTTAAAAAATGGGTGAATATTTTATAAAGTAATACTAATAAATCGGAGAATATCTTCTGTGGGAGAGAGTTTGAAGTCATTCTAACTGGATCAGTGAAACCACAGGAGTTCCAGTAACGGGATGATCAAGGAGTTACAGTAACGTGATGATCAGGCTTTGGAGGAGGTGGTGGCTTTCCTTGGCATTTGAAATATGTGAGATGGTCTAGCTGTCGGGTATTGCAAATGTGTTGAATTTAGTCCACTGTATGATATGATACAGTATGATAGGATGATAGTATGATGTATGATATGACACTGTATGATACGATCCATACACTTTGTTTTTGGATGATCGTTGTAACGTAGGCACATTTTGCAGCACAAAGGTTGGGGTGGAGGTGCCCTAAGACTTCCCACTCAGTATCGTTGTTTAAAAATGAAAACATCATGCTGAAGATTTGTTTTGAATTTCGCGCAAAGCTATACGAGGGCTATCTGCGCTATCCGTCCCTAATTTAGTAGTGTAAGACTAGAGGGAAGGCAGCTAGTCATCACCACCCACCGCCAACTCTTGGGCTACTCTTTTACAAACGAATAGTGGGATTGACCGTCACATTGTAACGCCCCCACGGCTGAAAGGGCGAGCATGTTTGGTGGGACGGAGATTCGAACCCGCGACCCTCAGATTGCGAGTCGAGTGCCCTAACCACCTGGCCATGCCGACATGTTGAAGAAGGTGGTCAATTACGTCACTGTTTTCTGCTAAAACACAAATAATAAAAATTGGCCCTTGAGCATTATTAATACATATTGTTCGCCTTATTGCTATTTTGTCTTCAAGTAAATAAAAACGTGGAGTTTGACGATGTGTAAGCTTTTGTGTAAGAGAAGGGAATCCAAGCTTCTGGATGGTAGTACTTGGGCATAAATTTGTGATTCCCACTGAAGGACAAAACTTGTCAAATAGCTGAGAATTATAGATCTTAACAACCATCCCATTACGAGTTGGTAAAAATTGATGTCTTCTCAAATACAGTATTTAGGGATATCAAAAAGTGTGTATGTGTCAAACAGAACTTATCTTAACTACCATTCCATTACGAGTTGGTAGAAATTGATGTCTTCTCAAAGACAGTATTTAGGAATATCAAAAGTGTGTATATGTCGAACAGAACTTAGACTTCATTTGAGAGAATAAAAACACAGACAATTTTGATAAAAAATTGGTATCCATACGAGCCAATGGCAAAACTAGACTGGCTGGATGAGGCTTAGAAGATGATATGGCTAAAGTTAAAGTGTTTGATACTGTTATAACAAAAGGAGAAAGGCAAGCGATGAGCGAGATGTATCTTCAGCATAGGATAGCATAATACCAGCTTCAGTGAAGAGAGCAGAAGATAGTGTAGGATGATTTAGTTCCAGTGTAGCAGTCGATAAAGTAAGAGCATTGGATGACATGGATTTCTTGATGTCATTGCCTTGTATGGAATAAAGTTTAGCATAGTGTCTAGTAGAGGACAACTCTCTTAACTCAGCCATACCGTAGCGATCCATCACAGCATACAAATTAGAATATATCCAATACAAATGCAGTTCAGACGAAGCTATAAAATGGAAAAAACTATTTGTCATAATGTCATAATGATTGATAAGATATTATATTTAACTCTGTAGTAACAATTGCCACTAAAGTTTAACAATTTATTAATGAAAAAGCTAATAAGGGAAAAAGAGACTGCGGGACTTGAACCCAGGACCTCAGGCTAATAGGGATAATGTTTAACCTCTGAGCTATTTCTCACTTATTAGTTTTTTTACTTACATTTTAAATGCTGATAACTAAAAGTCTCATGGGTAGCGACGTTTGCAGACGAAAGATAGATTTTCCAACTGTCGGTTTAACACTGCAACATTGAATTTTGTTTTTACTGCATAAAATAACGTTGAAAATATAATGTTATCTGTATTTGTTATAATTTTAATTAACTCGTATTGTTGAATACATTGTTTTATATAATCTGCACTTCCATATGTGGTATGATACTGTTATCGGTGTACGTGATCTGAGGATGCTATCACTAACTTTTCACGTTTTACATGTACAGAAACAAAAAAGTGTAAGTCCGCAGACATAACACTGTGCCACTGCGTTAAAAAAGGATAAAAATTACATATATATATATATATAAAAGGCAAATTCTGTAAATGTAATATAAAAGTGGCCTACATATTCATTCTAACTTGGCTGTTTTTGTACGTTTTTACTATTTTTAGAATGATTTTTTTTCTTGTGAAGCACAAGGTCACACAATGCTACCATTAGAAAAAGTGTCTCTACTGGAAGGGTGTTCGATGGATTGAGCAAACAAACAGGCCTTATTAAGGTTAAGGTTATCCACCTTTTTTTTTGGGTTGCTGTTGTCGAGAACAAGCCACGCTTCCAACATAAGCAACTCCGTTTTTTTTTAACGTAATCATTCAAGGACATATCTAAACCAAATATAAGAGACCTGATGGTTTATTTCATAGCAAGTCGATCAAGTTTATAAAATGGCATCGTTTCCGCACTATGTTAAACTTAATAATGGAGCTCGTATGCCTATTATTGGCTTAGGCACGTGGCAGGTAATAAGATATTTTAATTGTAGAGAATAAGTTTGGATATTACTTTATTTTAATCTATTTTTGTGTATTTCTATCCTATATATTAGGCTAAAGAAGGTGAAGTAAAAGTAGCAGTTGAAAGTGCGATTGACTGCGGATATCGCCATATTGACACTGCCTGGGCCTACAAAAACGAAAAAGAGATTGGAAAAACTTTAAAAAAGGTATTTGATGCTGGAAAGTTGAAAAGAGAAGACATTTTCATTGTGTCTAAGGTACGATTATTATTATGATTAATATTTTCTTGTTATGCTGGTTAGTTCAACAACGATTATGTGATAGAAATACCAATCAATTAGTTTATTTACAAAAGTATTATCTTAAGGGTTGGCTTTAGTTTTTTTTTTAAGTGATACTAATGCATACTAATATATTTATTTAGCTTTATTCATAAAAGAAACATTGATATTGTACCTTGATCCATTTATTGATATCAAACTGATATATTCATTGAGAGGATAAGTTCAGTGTCAAACAGTTAATGAATGCTAGTAGAGAGTTCTTTACGACTATTATGCTGTTCATAAACTCGGTGAGTTACGTGTTTGATCATCTATGAAAGCTAATTAAGATAGAGGTTTTACTGTTAGGTTCGGATTGGATTTTTACCATGTAATCCAAAAGAACGCACCCAAGATTAGAATACATTTCAACACTGGTATCAGTGGATGGATTATTTTGGTGAAAATAAAATGGAACTTTGAAAGGGTGAAAAGAAGGTGAAGAAGAACGAGACAGGAAATTAAAAGAAAACCACAAAGAAAGAGGCCAAACATTTGAAGAACAAGTCAGAAAAATAAAAGAAGGCCAAGATAAAAGAGATAGAATAATAAAATAAACAAGAAAAATTTACAAAAATTGAACGAAGACCAAGAGTTAAGAGACGGGATTTTTAGTGAGGAATTAAAAGCTGGAGACATAATATTTAAGGTGAGGAATTAAAAGCTGGAGACATAATATTTAAGGTGAGGAGTTAAAAGCTGGAGACATAATATTTAAGGTGAGGAGTTAAAAGCTGGAGACATAATATTTAAGGTGAAGAGTTAAAAGCTGGAGACATAATATTTAAGGTGAGGAATTAAAAGCTGGTGACATAATATTTAAGGTGAGGAATTAAAAGCTGGAGACATAATATTTAAGGTGAGGAATTAAAAGCTGGAGACATAATATTTAAGGAATAATTAAAAAAATGACTAAAGACAGAATAGATCAAATTATTGGAGATGTACAGAAGGATTAGAACAACAAATGTGAAGATGTACAAAAACACATTAACAAAAAAACAAAAAGATATATGTAATGAGCAAAATGACCATAAAAGCAAGATGAACGAGGTAGAAAAGAACATCAATGAGAGAATAAAACATTTGGAAAAAGTATTAAATGCAAATATCAAACCAACGACATCTCTTTCCGCATCTGCCTTTTCTACTGCAGAACCTTCTTGCAATACTTCATTCAGTTCCAGAACTTAGCTTGCCATTTCAACAACATAGCATAATCAAGAAACCAACAAAGTGTGAAGGAAAGGTACCATGGGAGTCATATTAGGCTCAGTTTGAAATAATTTCCAGGGTGAACGGGTGTAATAGTGAACAATAAGGTATTCATCTTGATGCTCAATTTAAAGGATCATTCTGACAATATTAAGTAATCAGTTTGAGAACTTTCATCGATTGCTACTGCCTGTTGTAAGAAAAAGATGTTACGTTTGGCTTCTCTACTGAAAACCCGAAGAAGGCTATAGTATAGAAACTGAAACGACATCTCCTTTTTCAATAGACAGTTACAGTCGATTTAAGTTCTCAAATCTACTATGTTTACTCTGCCTAAAGTTTCACTGAAACAACATTATGTGGCCTTCCAGCCGAGAGCTTTAACAACTATCAAGCATTAATAGCTTCCTTACCTAACTGCCACACTAGAATAAAGTATCAAGAGTTCGAGAACAAGGTATGGAGAAAAGAAGATTTGGAAATACCTGCCTAATTATCTTACCTGGATGATCCACGTAAAATGATAGATTTGTTGGCACGTGACAAATTCATACATGCCATAACAGGTGAGTATAAGAGAATTAGGTTGAATAAAAGTAGGTTACCTCTATAAAGAAAGCTCTCTAGATGATTATGGAACATTAATTAGTTAAATTCGCAGATGAACAACTAAAGACACCATTTAAAAGTTAAGACGTCATCAGATCAAGTAATGTTAATACACCCCCCCCCTAACGATAGTATAGAAGAACTGAAAGTGTTAGTTAGAAAACTAGTCGCACAGAATGGAGGATATATACCATAAGAAAATAGATATTTCAAGTGTAAATTGAAAATGCATATTGCTTGGAAATGCAGATAAAAGCCTGTATGGAATAAGAACTCCTCACAAAAGATACCAGGAAATGGAAACTGTTATAATTGTGAAAAACATGGTTATTGTAGCCGAGGCTGTAGGGAACCAACAACTTTATTTTTATTGATTCAAAAAGTTACAGTCATAATAAATAATTAAGAATAAAAAATACAAACAGAAAACAACAACTATACAAAATAATTATATATAATTATAATAACAATAATTATAATGTTAAACTAAACATTGAGTAATCTGAATATACATAATTTAGTTCAGACAAGGAGACAGAGCCAAATCTGATGAAAGGAACAACGAAGAACTAATCAGATATCGAAGAAACAAAATTGAGCTAAATATATATAGCAAAGTTTATCTGGGATTACTCCATCTACCCCAAGTAATATGAAAGATATATTATTTGAAGAAAACCACCTACATCCATGGGTTTACTGAGTTAAAAATGTACAGTAAATTGAACTGCACTGGTTCTGCGGGTGCAACTGTTGGTCCTGATTTGGTAATTAAAGGTCAGAACTTGCCTCCAGAGATGAAGAAAGAAGGTACTGACACAAAGAATATGTAAACGTATATCAGAAGAATTAAAATGATGCTGTTTTCAAAGACATTTAATTAGAAAAGCAAAGAGATAATAACTGCTATAGACAGTCTTTTGGTATTAATCTAATGGGTTAGAACTACCCACTATAGGTCTGTAGGACATAGCAATAAGAAGTAGTGTCTCTGTACAAGTTTAAACAGTTCCATTTAGGCCACAGTATATCCTCTCCTTCTAGCTTAATTATGATGATTTTAGATACGTCTCTGTAATTCTAGCTGCCAAATGGAGGGCATCATCGAGACAAAGTCCTTCATTACCTTCAACAGTCGTTAGATGACCTTCAACTGAGTTATGTTGACATGTATCTAGTTCATTCTCCTTTCAGTGTTGTGGTGAGTTTTGCAAATATAAAAAGTTGTTTTGCTAAAAAATTGAGAAATATTTACTTGTGTTATAGTAAGTAATCTAGAGTTTTAAATATTTCAGCATGATCATGTTGAATATTAATTTTATTGTGTGAAAAATTGTGTAAGTCTTATTTGGGATGTATATACGATACAAACTGTTAAGATCTTTTTTCTAAATTTTATTCAAAGCACATTTTAAAATTGCATTCACCTGATATTTTGTAACTTTACCAGGATTTTAATTTAGTGAAAGATACAAGATTTTTCGCATTTTATTAAGTTTTATTATTAGAAGATCTCATAGTGACAGTGTGATACCACCTAGATATGATATTCTAAAAATAGCATTGGTGAAGCTGGTATGTAACTAGGTGTCTGTAAAAACCTAGTCGTGAAAACAATAAAGTAACCATTTTGATATTCATGAGATGAAGCTGATTGCTTCTTTCGATAAAAAAATGCAAAGTTTGCTGAATTGTTTTAGCACATCTATTATTCTTTTATTTAAATAATGTTTCTTAACAGTTTATTCTGTTTCTACTCCACATTTTGGAAGTTGACAATAATATGTTATTGATGCTAAAATGTTAGCTTTTTGGATTATTTCAATAATTCTATTAGTCTCTGTTTCCACTTAACATATAATTTGTATTGACCAGCTGATTGAGATGTTTTGTTAATGAAAATTATTGATATTCCAGTTTCCTCGTAACTTTTTACTTCATATCTAGGGCACAAAAGTCTATAAAAATGTCACTTTCATTCATATGGCATAAAATAATAAAAAAAATAAAAAGATTCATTCTTAAGAGTTTACTACCTCTTAGAAGTATAAAAAATTATAATTTTACATTTGCATTGAACATTTTAAAGATATGTTTAAAGTGTGTATATCCATATGTGAGAGACTTTTTGACCATAGCATTCTGTGAGAATTGTGATAGCCTGTCCTCTATTCTTATGCTGGGAATAAATCCTTAAAATCTTGTATAAACATTACTAGACTGCCCTTAATAGAAGCAAGATATTACTCATGCCCAAAGCTGAAAATATTTCAGTTTTTATCATAAATGTGGTGAATATTTTTATTTTCCTCATTAAGTAACTATTTTTAGGGTCTTACATTCATATAAATAGGGTCAGAATTTACAGGAAGTCATTCATTCATCCTCTTTAAGGACATATTTAACTATTTCTTTTTTATTCATATTCTCAATTATGATTACATACAACTTTTAAGCAAAACATTATGTATTTGAACAAAGTTTCAAATTGAATTTTGATTAATTAAATGTGTATCAGAATCTAACTGATAAACATTTTATTTTCTTCTCAAGATATGGCATTACAATGAAATAAAGAACTGGTTATTGTGTTGCTTTCTTAGCCGCTAGATGGTAACGAGCAATTACCAATAAAAGATGGAAAGCTGGTTATAGATTATGAGGCAGACTTTCTGGACACTTGGAAGGTAAGAAAGAGTAGTGGCATATCAGACATTGTTAGTGCATACTTTCAATATTATTCATAATGTGTTATTTCCAGATGAAACTGGTTTCTCTTAGAGAGGTGGGATAGGTTCATTGAATAACAGAGATTTGTTAAGATATTTATTAGAGAGTATTCTGAATGTCTCTGAATAAGAATGAAAGCTGGGCACAATGTAAAAACCATCTACCAAACTGTTTAAACCTTACTTTCGGTGTGACCAAATGGTTAGTATGTCCCAATTGTGAATACGAAGATTCATGGTTTCCTTCACGTTGCCACAAAAATGTGCTCGTATTTTTTATTTATTTTTTGGCAATGAATGAACCCCAAGATAGTCAAATTCAGACAAAAGTTCGCTAGAGTTGATGGTGGGTGCAGTTTGATTGACTGCCTTCCCTCTAGTCTATCAGTTAAAAATTAGGAATAGGTATCTACACTTGCCCTTGTGTAGCTTTGATAAAAGTTTTAAAACAAGCCAAAGTGAGAAAATGTATTCTTTATGAAGTACTTTGCAAATTATTTAGTTAAAAATGTTCAAGTGTTTAAGTGAAACTGGTGAACATGTAAAACGTGAATGCCAATTTTCATAATGTTAAATATCTGTCACTTTCTGCAAAATTTAGTCGATAATTTGGCTCAGACTCAGTTACTTGAAAATATAACATTGTCATATTAAATTAAAATTGAATAATTTTTGTGCTTCGTGAGAACTGCCATAACAATGAACTCATTTAAAAGGTGTTAGACGTAAAAATCTTCGATACATTTGCCCTTTGATTTTCATGTTCGTATTTCTCATTCACTCAAAGGAAAGAGAAGAATATCTAAGGCACTTCCATGAAACACTTGTTCTTTAGGTGAATGGGCTATCTGTTGGAATAAAGAGAGTTTTGAAATAAATGTAATATTCAAAGCTTGCATATTAGAAGGAATAAACCATGTGCATATTTATATTTTAGCACGATCGGTCTATATAATTGTGAACATCTTTCATCTAGAACTCAGCCAAATCTCCATTCGAGAATTTGTAATACCGTTCTATTTATAAATTCACGTCTGGTAGAGATCACAGTGTTTCCTGTGAAAAAATTTATTGTAGGTATCCAATTTCTAAAGATAATATGAAAAGCATAAGTTATCAGTAATTTCTGATACCTCATTGTAGGTATTCAGTATTGATAGATAATAAAAGCATGAGTTATTTGTAGTTAAATAGTTATTGTGTAGACTTATATTAATGTAGCAGTTTTAAAATACTTTCCTAAACTTCTCTGTTACTACAGGGCATGGAAGATGCTGTAGATGCAGAGATGACCAAGGCAATTGGAATATCCAATTTCAACAGCGAACAGATCAAACGTATCTATGACAATGCGAGGATTAAACCTGCCAACTTACAGGTACCTTTAATGATACAATATATATATATATATGTTCCTTGTACATTTGAACTAGTAGCTTGCTGACTGTTTGTTTTGTGTGCTACACATCTTTTAAGCATGTTGTGTAATAGGTAATATGCTTGTCATCTTGTTGAAGCAGGGAAAGGCGAATACTGGAGATCAGTGATCGAATACGAACACAGGACAAATGCTAAGTATTCAAATACGAATAGAGAAGAATGTATTCATTAATACATTTATGAATACTTTGTCGGGTAATATGCAATAATGATAAGATTTCAATACTTTATTTTATGAAACAATTTTTATGAATACTTTGTCGGGTAATATGCAATAATGATAATATTTCAATACTTTATTTTATGAAACAATTGTTTTTTAGAAACTGAAACAAACAACATTTTAACAAATAATAACATTTCAATATTTTTGTTTTTAAAAATACAATAACAAAGTTTTTCGGGCGCAGAGGATGCTGGGACATTCAGGTAGCGTTTGGATAGTATAGATATGGTAGGAAAATTTTTTCAGGGATCTTCCAATAATCTAGAGGATTGCTTTCTTCAGGAATGCAAGGACTGTCGAGGTAGGTGTTGATCTGGTTTCTTGGATGCAGCAAAGAAATTAAAGAGCTTACTTCTAAATATGAATTACCGGTACTTGTGTAATATTAAAAGAATCGTGTCACATAAAAATAAAAAAAAATCTCTGCATTTTACACGTATATTTATAGAGCTTTAAAAATATGTTCAAGACAGGAAGATTTAAATAACGAATTGTTATTAATTAAGTATATCGCTGGTGATAAAGGATTTGAACCAAATATAGTAGACAAAACACTTAAGAAATTTAACAAAGGTGTAAAGACAGTTAAAAATACGACATTAAGATATATTTATGAAAAAATAAAACAAAAAAGAAACTAAGTTTACCTTATGTTCCAGGTTTAACAAGTCAATTACATAAAGTATTTGAAAAGCATCAGAATTTTTATCTTGTCTTCAAACCAATAAATAAGGTAAAAGACATAATAGGGAATACTAAAGATGAAATAAAATTAACAGATAAAACAAGCATTTAATGTGAATATGGTGGTATTGATATTGGTCAAACTAAAAAAAATTAAAAATTCAGATTGCAAGAACATAAAGGTTATATAAGAAATAATAAAATAGATTTGTTTTTTTGAAGTTAAGCACAAAGCTACACAATGGGCTATCTGTGTTCTCCCCACCACATGTATCGAAACCCAGTTTCTAGTGTTGTAAGTCTTCAAACATACCGCTGTGCCACTGGGGGCCAATGAAATAGAAATATTAACTATAATCGAACATGTGAAAACTAATCATCATACAATATTATGGGAAAAAAACTTTAATTTTGGCTAAACCTCGTAATATTATAGCATTAAATATTAGAGAAACATTAGAAACAATGAAATATAAAAAACAAAAAGAAGTACTAAATAGAGATGAAGGACCAGCAAGTTAATATGTTGATATATGGCGAGATATATTATAATAAATAAAAATTAGACCAAGGAAATATGTAAATAATAGTGAAGGAAAAAGGGGTAAAAGCATAAAGTAGGGCTTGTAAATAACTCCTGAAGATGACGGAGATCATGTCGAAACTAGTACTTGAAGAGTGTTGTTTTAAAGTGGAAGCCGTACGGTTTCAATAAAGTTTTGATTGTGTAAATAGTAAACGTTGTTTTTAATTATTTATTATAATGAGCTTACTTCTTTTTCTATGGGGATTTAAAGTTCTCTTTTTGGTTCAATGGTTATTGGGTTATTTGTTGAGGAAACTTTCTTGGCTTCTTGCTGCAGGAGCATTCGATTACATTCATAGACCATAGGTCCAGTGAAATACCAGTCAAGTGTAATTCTGGGATCCAATGCCGCAGTCAATCAGAAGACACTTCGTTCCTCATACGGAATCAGCCGGGCGTAAACAGATTTCTTCAGTGCAGAGATAAGATTGAAATGATATCTAGATTGCATGCTGTCATTCTCAGTCATCAGCCAATAAACACATGGCACTACATAACTGCAGGTAACAGTGTTCTGACCCTGGGTGAAATTTCAAAAAATGTCAGTCTTGTCACGAAATATACAAGCACAGTTTGATCATGAAAAGTAAGTTTTGATGTACCAGTATCTAGATTATCCAACTTCTCCTGGGGAATCTTCAATATATATAGATTATCCAACTTTTCCTGGGGAATCTTCAATATATATCTAGATTATCCAACTTCTCCTGGTGAATCTTCAAGATATCTAGATTATCCAACTTCTCCTGGGGCATCTTCAATAAAGACTTAATCATCTTCATTTCTGAGTTACATCGTATTGGTGTTACTGACTGAACTCTGACCTCTCCCTCAAGTAGTTCAGTTGCTTGTGCTGATTTCCGAATGTAGAACAAGATGGCTGATGCTTTAGAAATTACATCCAGCAGTGGCCTAGCTTTTTTCATGCCATTTCTGACCACAAGCTGTAGCGTGTGGAAAAAGCAGGGGTCATGTTCAAAAAGAAATTAGGGGAAATTTTCTGCTGATGTAGATTCATCCAAATGTTCATCTTCCGATCCACTAGCTGTAGATGAGCTATCACCATCTCTTACATTACGTAGTGTTTGTGGTTCGAATCCAGGCAAGTAGAAAGCTTGATGAAGTTAGATGCGTTATCAGATGTCACATATGACACCTTGTTGTTGATGTTAAAGATATTTATTATTTCATCATATTGAGCTGCAAAGTTATCAGATGTGTGACGCTCCTTGAAATGCCGACATGCCAGCATGACTGTTTGCATTTTCCAGTCAAGTATAAAATTACCAGTGACTCCAAAAAAAGCTGTGCATTTATCTGTTTCTCCAGATATCCACAGTGACATTAATGTTGGGTACAAGTTGCAATTGAGAGAGAGAACTTATTGTTGGACTTTGTCAAACCTGCTCTCGATCAATGTTGTGGACGCACTTGCGACTGAGAAGAAAATACTGAGAATCCATGGCTGCCAGTAGATGTTGAAAACCATTTGTCTCCACCTCTGACAAGGGTTGCAGTGTACCAGCGTTAAAAATCACGAGTTTGTTAGTGATGTGCTTTTGGCGAAGGTGTGTAGACTTATATTTAATTGATTCTGTACAGTACACCGCTATTATAGACGGCTACACCTGGGCGGAAATATCAGAGCCAGATGTAGACTTCTGTAGCTCTGACTCATGGTTACGCTAGAAAGGCAAAAGCGTATCTCAGTTATGTAACATATTTTATATAATATATAATAATAAAATAACAAAAACATAATAATAAATAAAAATGATGAATATAGTTTATAATAATAATAAAAATATATGATAATAAATAAATATCTCAGTTATATAATATAGAATATAGTAAAACATATAATACTAAATAAAGGGA
>NW_013666112.1:55141-63649 GCF_000517525.1 Limulus polyphemus | reverse complement strand
TACTAAATAAATGGAAAAAAATTAGTTTACCATGTATTAGACATTTAGTTTGCCTATATTATATCGTATAATTTACATAAAATATGGTTATTATTAACAAAAATAATAAAAAGGTTTACCTTCAGATGTGTCAGCAGTTTAGAAGTTGTTTTCCTGAAGTAGAAACAACATTTACACTTTATCTTGATATGACCATATCTAGCAGTAGGAAGTAAGTAGTACCACTGAAGGCTGTTTAGTAGCCATCTTAACTTCTCTCGAATGGCTTGACTGGATTAATAACTTTTAAGGTGGTTGAAGAGTATTGACCTGATTTAACCCTCTCGCCATGGGTATCCTTTACTGCTCATGTTACGATACTTTTAGTAAGTTACATTGAACATTTAATTAAATTACTTTTTGTTCATGTTTTGCCAATTAATATAGCATAAAATCATAGCTACTAATTCACATTTTAATAGTATATAAGTTTTAGGTGCTTAATTTTATAAAGCAGCATTAAAATAAAACCCCGAATTTCCCCTAGTGTGAAAATTATGACTTTTTTCTCTAGGCATCTCCTCTTCTCAAATTTATTTAACACACCTCCAAGAAGTACTAAAAATAGCGTAAATTACTCTTTATAATGTTGTCATCGCTTAGTCAAAACATAATTTTCATAGCCTTCAATTAGCCATCAAACAGAAAATCAAATCCCTCTTGTCACATCCTCTCTTTCAGGATTTGGCAATAGTACTCTCTGACGTTCATCACTATATTATTTATAACCAATAGAAAGTAACGGGTTTCATCTATCAAATGACGTATTATACTATATTGTTTTCTGTTCAGAAAATTGTTAATTTCTCTTTCACGACAAGCTTCGTTCCCAAGAGAAACTCTCCCGTGGGAACGAAGCTTGTACTGAAAGAAAAATTAACTTGCTGCATATATAATCATGACAGTCTAGAAATTTGATGGGTACAAAAGTTGACAATTTACCCCTACAATATCAAGTATTCACTAAATCATTCTGCGAATATGAATACTATGCCATTGAATTCGAATATGAATACTTTAGTTTCTCCTACCAAAGTATTCGCATACAAGTACAAATACTCTCAAAGTTCCATTATAATGCATTCGAATATCTGTGTCTGGTGTGAGTTATATAATTTTGCTTGCAATGTATGTGTCCTTGTATTTTATGTCTGTATAATCTTCAACGTAATGATACAAACTATATATTTCATTTATACTTTTGTAGGTTGAATGCCATGCTTATTTTCCACAAATCAAGTTAGTTGAATTTTGCAAAGAGTTTGATATCAGTTTTACTGCCTATTTTCCACTTGGCAATCCTAGTTTACCTGGGTTTCTTGAAAAAATGTTTGGAATGTAAGTATTGTGCACAAATAAATTATCAGAACTTTAGCCATTTGACGTGATTTTCGACTGCTCTAAAATTACTTGGTGACTTACTTGTAAAAAATGTACCTCATTATCTTATATCTCTAGAAAAATTAAGAATAGATATTTGTTTTTTGTTTTAGTGTATGTGAATTATTGATAAACGTAATCATGTTTTTATTTTAAAATTTTTAATAACATTTCTCAGCTTTTCCACTGGCATTAAAAGAAACTTGCTATACTTACAGTTGTCGTGAAAAGTCTATATAGCCCAATTGAAATTTACTATTTCTGGAAATTTCTCGAAAGCAAACAATTATAGGAAAAAATCTTTTATAGCGAGAGGTATTTTTGGGTGGATTAGGTTAAAATTACAGGAAAACATAAGTCTCAGTTACTTATTTCAGCAATTATTTTGCAAAAAAATCCAGAAATGCTAATTCAAAAAATACTCATACCTGTTGATGCTACAATATTAATGCCAACAATGTACTACAAATTTCAATTTCTTAATTCTTGAAAAAGCTAGAAAATTCTGGATTTTAGGTGAATATTCTTAGAGAGTATTAAAAGTATAAAAGGGTAAATGAGGTATAGCATGATTACTGACATTACCAATAACTCAATGTGATAAAAAATAAAGAGTTATCTGAAAGCCTTAAGCAAAAAGTCATTACTTGTTATAAAGCTGGCGAAGGATAGAATGAGATTTCCAATTATTTGGTTATTCCAATTTCAGTTATTGTTTCTGTTATCAATAAGAGCAAGACTGATTGTACTGTCACAACGCTCCCTCGATCTGGAAGAAAGAAGATTCTTTCACCAATAAAAAGGAATGGAATTGTGAGGAAGGTGAAGAAGAATTTGAAATTGGCTGCCAAAGATATTCAAAATAAATTGGCTGTAAGTAGGACTGATATTTCCATTTTAATAATACGTTGATGATTGCAAAGTGAAGTTCTCAATGGTCGAAGGCCAAGGAAAAAGTCCATTCTTAAGAAAACGTCAACGTTTAAAATCTGATTCTAATAGCTTATGAGTGATGGATATGAATTCTAATCAAAAGTGTGTGGAGTGATGAAGCAAAAGCCGAGCTATTTGGTCACGCTGGTAGTCGTTACGTTTGGAGAAAGTCTAGTGAAACGTACAAAGTAAATAACACCATACCAGCTATCAAGCTTGGAGATGGTAACATCCTTCGGTTGAACTATTTTTCCTTTAAAGACACGGGCAACGTGGTTTCTATACACGGTAAAAAGAATTCCGTAGCATACCAAAAGTATTGGCCAATCATCTGAAACTCTTCACTGTAAAATTTAGTTTAAAGTGCAACTATATGTTTCAACAAAACGACGACCCAAAACACACACATCAAAATCTACTTCATAATGGTTAAAAAAGAATAAAATCAAGATTTTGGAATGACCTAATCAAAGTCCCAATCCAAATTCGATAGAAAATCATTGGTATGAGTTGAAGAAGGCTGTGCACAAGAGAGTTCCTCGGAATCTAAACGAACTGGAACAATTTTGCGTTGAAGAATTGTCAAACATCACAGAAGAATCTTGTCAAAATCTCATTGGAAATATTCTAATTATTTAAAAGTAGTTGTTATTGCTAAACATATCTCCAGTAGCTATAAATTGTATTTTCCTTATCAGGATATAAATATCTTTGAATTAGAATATTTAGAGCTGTGCTAAATAATTAATGAACTAAAATGATTGTAGAAACTTAATTCTAAGAACTATTTATCTCATTCACAAAAATAAAACTATAAATTTCAATTGGGATACATAAACTTTTGACGACAAATGTATAAACAGGTAGTAATTCTCGTTTTTTTTTCTTACCAAACCTATTAAAAGATCCTGTTCTTCAAGTCATTGCTGAAAGGCACCAGAAAACTCCCGCTCAGGTAAACCTTAATATCAGCTTTAATTCTAAGAATGTAGACCTCATTTTAGAACTTATACTTCAATCACTGAGCAAATATCACAATAAAAGTGATAACCTTTTTAGTTGAGAAAACATACTGACAGTCAGTTACACATTTTTAGCTAACCTTGTGATACTATTTCCATATGACAGTGCTTCCAAGGAATTTGATTATGTAACTAATACTGTTATCAAAATGGTTATGGATTATTCTTCATCATTAGATTGCCCTATAAATCTATCTTTGTGTAAGTTATAGAGACATGTAAGTAATTTCATTGAATTTTCTGATGTAATGTTATCAATGAGTACTATTTCTGTGATTGAAAACGCACATGCAAAACTTAAACACTTTATACAGAGCTTTATAATCAAATATCAAATTAAAGAAGAGGTTCTTAAGTAGGATCATTAAGGATTAACAAACAGATAATTTATGTTTTGTTTTGCTTTTACATTAAGTTTTCTTCGCTTCCTATATTTATATTCAAGTCTCAGTAGTTTAAAAACGTTAAGAACATAGTTATGTTTATTAACTGATTATTAAACCACATAATCATGTTACACTGTTCATCTAACATAATGTTAAAGAACAATAAGATATCTTTTGGTCCATCTAGGTCGTTTTATAGTTATACACTAAATTAAACTAAACACTAAAATACTCAAAGCCTTATCATAATTTCGGCACCTGAAATTGAGCAGAGTCTTGACATTTCAAAAAGTAAAAAACATCTTTATAAAAAATAAGCTATCCAGTTTAAGTGTCTTTCTTAACCAAGCTCCCACACTGATTGAGGATACTTTGGTTCTTTGTGATTTCCCATGTCCACTGGTAGAACTCTCTCAGACCATCAAGTACACACTCTGTCATTCTCCCTCAGGAGATGGCATCATGCACCGTTCGACCACTTCAGCACAAGAGGAGGTATTGGAGTGTTTAAGTGGTGAAATGTTCTTTTGTCATACATCACGTGGTTATCAAGACATACACGTATGACATTTAGACGCTCACTAAAATACATTTTACAATTATACTGTGTGTTGAATACACATACATTCTTAAAAAAACATATTATTTACATATCATTAAACGAAGCTCGCGATTTTCTAGTCATTATTGTTGGAAAGAGAAATATCATAAATTAATAAGATAAATATTTAATTTTTTTTCTAATGTTAATTCTTTTTATGGTTTCCAGTTATTTTATATTTTTTTCATTGCTGCTTAATTTAAATGAAGTTGAGTCGCGCGTTTTCTCTCAGTAATATATGCATTCTCAATTTAGTACTAATGTAAGAAACCTAAAATAATTAATACTGCTTATGATTTCTTTATTTCAAATGGACTCACAAAAGTTGAATTTGGTTTTAAATATGAAATATTTGCCCTCGTGGCCTGGCTCCGGCACTATAAAATTTATCACTGCATTAGTGGCATATGGACTACATCCCATTCAGGAACTTCAATATCATGGAGCTCCCAGTGCACAATGGAATAGTGGCTTCGAAATCTTTACTCTTATTAAAGAATCAAGTGATCATTTTAATGCCATATAAACAATTTCATTTTACAACATGCTTCTAGCTCACAAATGACTGAGAAGTGGTTTCTTTTGGGCTTCTTTGTTTATATTCTATGTTATTACATCCAGTAGTCATCCATTTCTGTAGTATAATAACCACATTGGGCTTGGATAAGTTTAGTTAGGCTAAAGTACCTCGGAACTCAAATCTTTTCTGGTGACATTTTGACTCAAATCGACCGTCTGTTGTAGATGCTCACAATTTAATTATAAATCGTACAGAATAGTTCACCCTGAAAGTTATTTTGTCAATAAAGATGGACTTATTACTAGCTTGGAGGTTTTGACCCAGTACATTTGATATACTTTAGTGCACGTATATTTATTATATTCTCATGTTGTATTTTGTGGTTTAGTTTTTCTTTCGATTTGGTTAATAAACAAATATATATTCTTAATTTGCATCAGTTTATTTCAATTATTCCAGATTTTGTTACGATGGTTGATTCAGCGAGGAATTATAGTCATTCCAAAAAGCTCAAAACCAAATAGGATAAAAGAAAACTTTGAGGTTGGTTTCTATTTGTTTTTCTTTCTGAGTGAAGGGAGTTAATCAGTTTCACAATCAAATATATTTTACCATGTCACCTTGTTATTATTTTGTGATATGTTACATGTTTATTATAATTATTTCATATTACATTATTTTGTTAATCTCAAGATATATTTATTATTACTTTTTAAATTTCTCCATCATACAGGTATTTGATTTCAATTTGTCTGAGGAAGATGTAAGTCAGATAAATGGTTTCGATCGTAATAGCAGATTTTTTGGATTAAATACTTTCAGTTGGTAAGTTTGATATCAGCATATTTGTATGTATTTAATCTTAGTTCATTATTCTCGATTATAATAAATTTAAGTTCACTTTGTAAAATTTTAAATGTTATTTTAGAAAATTTGCCAAATCCAAAGGCCTAACTAGCTAAATTTCATAAATAGCTTATATTAGTAGACACCCAAACTAATGTTTTTCATAATATCAAGTTTGAGCTAAATAAAAATTATTTAAGTAAACCAAGTACTTCTAATCTTTGACACAGATAACATCATGCATTGATAAGAAATATTATACATACATGTGTATCATTATTTTATAAGCAGAACTAGAACTGAATTTGCTTTTTTTTTGTTTTTGGTAGGCTAAAGGAACATCCGAGTTACCCCTTTAATGTTCCATTTTGAGTAATGGAATGATGAGAATTGATGATGTAGAAGATTTAATCTTGTTACTTCATCGAAATGTCATTCTGTTTGGAAATCCTTAAGATATAATGAAATGATTTATTGTAAGTAAAACGACTGTTCCATACATCTTCAGCTTTTATCACTCAGTTGACTGAATAACTATAAAGAAAATACAGAAGCAGTATCAGATAACGGCAAGCTTTTAGACAACAAGGAAGTCTGGTTGTGTTTACCAGGAAGCTTTGCATTAAAGAGGTTGGGATAAAAGTAACATTTTTTGTTGTTTTCTTTTTTTTCAGTTGGTATATTGATTATACATTTGATCACCTTACATGCCTAAGAACATATGAGTGAAGGCAAAGAAGAATGTTTAACAATACGTCAATCATACTATATTCAGTGCCGATCTGACCTTTCGCTTAATAATGAGACTCATCAGGTCGGCTGAGATACCACATAGGTATTAATGGTCCAGAAGCTGTTTGTATTATAAAATTGCATAAGTAGCAAAGTTACGGTGGGAAGTATATTAAGTTATTGTAGAATATGGTTAAATGTGAGCATATCTCGAACGGTTGACATCAACCACAACATTGATTCTACTGCCAATTCGAAAAAACGTACCGCTGATCCCTAAAGCTACGTTCAAAGAGTTTAGTTTTATTTCAAACTTTAGACAGTATTACAAAATACTTTGTGTAAGATGTTTCCATTAATTTAATTGTATCTGAGATAACACCATGCAAAAGCGTTTATCCTTTGAAAAATATTTGGTAAAGTGAAAAGTGTAAAGATAGATAATGTTATTATAGATACAATGCGTTCAAAGAAGCTCGTCTTTATAATCTTCCAAGTCTTCCGAACTAATTATCAAAACTAAATCAATCAAAAATCATTTTTTATGAAAACACCTATATTTTATGTAAATCTAATATCAAAACTAAATCAGTCAAAAATCGTTTTTTATGAAAACACCTATCATTTTATGTAAATATAAAGACAAGCAAAATCGATTAAATATTGAATAAGGAAAAACTAAAAGCAATAACAAAGTTATTTTAAACAAAAGTTACATATAATACATGTATATTACTGTTTGAATTGGTCTTGCATTTAAATAGCGACTTTATAGTACATTTGAATTGGTCAGGTGGTAAAAACTGTTGTTATTCTTTGTATGTTTGTCTTTCTCATTGTAGCTCTTGCCAAAGGTTCTCGGTTGGCCTCCACACGTTCCCAAAGTTACGTTTGATGAGAATTGTTTAGAATTTATTATCCTTTTTCTCTCAACATTTTTAAAACACGAAAGGAAACTAATATTAAAAGAAATTTCTCTTTTACTTGCTCAAACAGTCTGCTGGGAAACTAATAGCACTCCTTCTCAAAAGGCCTCCCAGTGGCGCAGTGGTATGTCTGCGGACTTACAACGCTAGAATCCTGGTTTCGATACCCGTGGTGAGCAGAGCACAGATAGCCCATTGTGTAGCTTTGTGATTAATTACAAAACAAACAAACAAACCTTCTCAGTAGAATGTTTATAAAGATTGTTTACAAAAAAAATTGCAACAGCAACAAAATACTTTATAAAATGCCACAGGAAAGGACTGTTTTACTTGTGATAGATGTAAAGTATTGTGTTTTCTTAGTTCTTTTGCCACCTTGGTAATTGTTACAGTAAAGCATATTTTATACTTAGACAAGATGGGGTACCTGTCCAATGAGGTAAATTTCAAGAAGTTTCCAAGATGGCTTTTTATAGACCAATAAATTTGTCATAGTATACCATGTCAAACAGAGAAAATAGCCACTAATCATTTCGTTTTCTACTTGTTTTTCTTGAAAGAGGTGATGGAGTTTGACTAGACTAGAAAATAGATGCTTACAAAAATACTGAACTTAAAATGTTTTTAATAGGCGCTAGCCAAACATAAGAGGTTAAAATAAAGTCAATAAGCAGAGGAAATTGAGGCAGCAGAACGACAAGTGAAAATCGTTCCCATTTTCAAGGGGTGTGTCGTTTCATTGCTTTTAGACTTCTGAGAAGGCATTAGCTGACGAGACTTCGTAAGTTAAGCTTTCTGTTATAGATTCAACAATACAAATGAGTTTAATCTAATATCATCTCTGAGTACTTAAGGTAAGGTTATGATGATTGGATCAACTATTGTTATGGTTAAAAACTAAAATATTAATTTTAGTATAATTTGTAATTAGTTACTCTTTTTTTGTTATTATCATTATTACTAGGTGATAATTATTAAACAGTTTATACCCTACGTTTCGGCTGCTAATCCACTGTTAAACTTCAATTACAAATCAACCACCCCAACGATGTAAAGACGGGTCTCATAAAATGCTTAGTGTCCATAATGAAGAAGATTTGTAAAACCGAAGATGCTAAAATAT
>NW_013666112.1:49821-54805 GCF_000517525.1 Limulus polyphemus | reverse complement strand
CTTTAAATAGGTAAATGAAGTAAATTTATAGTAAGATTTGGAGAGGTAAGTGGTATATAACATATGTTATAACAACTTTAAATAGGTAAATGAAGTAAATTTATAGTAAGATTTGGAGAGGTAAGTGGTATATAACATATGTTATAACAACTTTAAATAGGTAAATGAAGTAAATTGATTATATATATAGGCCTATAACAATGTCAAAGAACTAACGAACAGAAAATTGTTAGCATATTTGAAATACTCATGGTGTACTTATTTTGTATCTCATTAAGGACACAGCATTCTCTTTGAATATAATGTGAATAGATTTTTAATTTACTAAGCAATCAACATACCATTGCTATCTTTAAGAAGATTAATTTCTGCATGTAAGCCAATAAAATGGTGCTTGTTGCTATAATTATATTCTTGAGTGACACAACAACATATCTGTAAGAATTGGTTGTTGGTCAGCGATGTATTGGTGTTTATGGTTGTTTCTTTAAGCAACAACTGGAAGGTACATGTTGGCTGTTTTTTAATTAAAGGCATGACAGGACAAGAACGAGTAAGCTTGGTGAGAATATACCTACAAAATCTATCACACGTTGATATTACACTGTGACACTTGTTTGTGATGGTCCAAGTTGTAATTTCTCCATCTTGAAAGAAATGAGAGCCAACACGTCACCAGACAACTTACAGCAACTTACTGAAAAATGGAAAATTTATGTCATACTTGATATATGTCATATTCTACTAAAGCTCATAAAGTAATACTTTTAAACACGAGAAAATTTTAGGAAGTGGAGAAGTTGAATGTAATGACATTTCATTACCGATTAATACAAATTGCAAAAAAAGAAGGGAAATAAATTACGATAAATCCACGTTCAATTGCAGAAGCAAAACTGAACGTTAACTTTACAGCACAGTCTTTGAAATAATAAATAACACCCAACGTTAAAATGTGTACACAATTAAAATAATTTTTAGTTAAGGTAAGTCTATGGTCTCAAAGAAAAAGTGGACTCTGCATGTTTCAACCTTACATTGTCATCATCAGGAGTGAATATCAAGGCATGATAGTGTCATATTTATATCTTCAACTAGGTTATGTGACCTTTGTATTGGTTACAATCCCTGTATAACCCTTAGAGAAGGTCACACCACATTCTTGTACAGATATTCGCTGGACTTTCGTCTCTATTTAATAATTTATGATCTTTTTTTACACTTAATTATTTCCAAAGACACAGGAATATTGTTGGCTTTAATATTTTTACCCCCCCCCCACATTACCGTATGTTGTATTTGATGTGCATGTTCTGCTGTTGCCGAATTTTAAAATTTTTTACACATCCCTTATGTCCTGTTAAATGAAATTTTAGATTACGTTTTGTCTGTCCAATATAAATACCTCCACATTCACATTTGATTCTTATAAAGTTCAGCTTTTTCCGTTAACTGTATGTTATCTTTAGTATTCCCTAAAAATCGTATTTATCGGTTTAAATATAGGGTAAAAATATTCGTTGTTTTTTAAAAACTTTAATTAAATAAACTAGTTATTAAACATGGAATATATGGCAAAACTAAAACGTTTTTTTTTCTTCAAATTTTATCATATCTAGGTTTTAAAATTATACTTTTATCCACTATTACAAAATTAGTGAATTTCTTAAATGTTCTATTCACAATATTCGGGTTAAATTCTCTTTTAACTGTTATATATATTCCATTAGTAAAAATTAGTCTTCTTGTATAATAGATATCTTCAAATTTATGCGAAAATAAGTATAAAACGCAAACATTTTTTATGATTTAGTATGACATGATTCTTAGTGTGAGAGTATAAAGACAGGAAAAGTTTTCCGATAAATAGATATTTCCTTGTATATTCCTTTTTACCAATACATTTAAACAAAGCAAACTATTATTTCTCTCAATTTCACGGGTAAATTGTATAGATAGTTATATGCTATTCAAATGGCACGCAAACTACGTTTATGTCTTATTATTATATGTCCATACCAATAATGTGTCACCTACATAATTTATTCAAATGTCAGATTCATTTTTCACCATTAATGGCTTCTCTTTCAAATACATCCATACATAAGTTTCATAACAACGGTGAAAGAGGAGATTCCATCATCAACCCTTCATTTTGTTTATAAAAAATTATTGTTAACTTGAAAAAGAAATGGATTTTTCACACATACTTTTGCTAAATTAAAAATGTTTATAGCTTAAATGCTGGAATTTTATTTTATAATAACATATTTTCAAAACATTTAATTGCATCTTCTACTGGAAATTTTGCAAATAATTAACTTTACATTTTTAATTTTCTCTACAAATTCTAAAGCATTTTTAGCTATATATATATATTTTAGTTTCTCAAACAATAATACTTTTGAGTTATATGATATGATGATGTACCTATACTCGTACTATTGGTCTGAAACTGTTATTGTTTTTGTGTGTTTTTGGAAATACATAAAATTTCTAAGCAATAAAACTAGATGAAGTCAATAGATTTTTCTATGCATGTGTGAAAATTAAACAGTTTTTAACACTTGTTTTTCTACTGCAAGATACATATTTGTAGAGTTATGCTTACGTTTTCATATATACCCTCATCTAACAGGTTTTCCATCTCTTTAACGTAGTCACATTTATTAAGTTCTACATTGTGCCCTTGTTGTCATTGGCCGCCCTATCTCTGGAGGAGTTCTCCCTAGATGGGTGGCTATGTGAATCCACTGGTGACTCTAACATTGATGATACTCTGGAGTTATTAATTGGCCATTCTCTCACTAACGTATCTCCAAAGCTTATCACAATTGTGACTTTTGGTTTGGATTGTCTATCCTTCTGTAGATTTTAAGCTAACAATACAAAACAATCTATATCATAAAAATATAGTAATAAACAATTCGATATACTAAATAATATAACCAATACTGTTAACAAAAGTAACAATAAATGGATAATATAGTATACCTTACTGATGGAACATATAAACACTATCTGTTGGATTGAACATTTGGCGTAGAAGTAAATATCTTTGGAAATTGTAATCATGCTCTCCACTTCTCCTTAGCATCTTTTGACTAAAGAAATTCATTATACCTCTCCTTCCGTATAAAGGCAGAGACGAGTCAGCCAACCCTGAACATGTTTCGCCGTTAAAGCTCAAAATGTGAGTCGTTATCGTCAAGTTATGAACTTTGGATACCTTCCCGTATTTTGCTATGAGAATAACCATAAATTTCATTGGTAGCGCATGCGCGCTGAGTGGGATAGTACTTCATAACCTTCTATGATATGCCATACCATCTCAGACTGGTGATAATTACAGGTTTTCAAAAATGTATATATCTGTTATAAGATCAACAACTAGACTGATCAATGACTCAAAAGTGAGTTTTATTATGTTTTCATAATAAAGATTGATTTTTTTTTAACTAGCTAACCAATGTTAAGGATTTTTTCTTGTTTAAATTCACTCAAAGTTAGAAGTCAGATTTACTCTGCAATACACTTTCTAAACTGGGAAGGTGTGTGTGTTTTCTTATAGAAAAGCCACATCGGACTATCTGCTGTATCCACCGAGGGGAATCAAACTCATGATTTTAGCGCTGTAATTACCAATACTTACAGTTGTCCCACCGGGGGATAACTGGAGTATTATGATGGCTGTTTGAAGCACCCAGCAAGTCCAGGTAAGACACCTGGTGATTTTGGCGGGGATACAAGGGAATGAAGTGTTTGTTTCAGAGGAAAGTCATATTAGGCTATCTTTTGTGTTCATCGCGACGAATAATACCCAGGTGTTGTACAATATTCCTCTATTTTCAATGATCGCGTCGATAAACTATTTAAAGCTGCGAAATCAACGATATTCTTGGTAACCTATATTTGTAAAATAAATTACACAAAGAAAGCACACAAGAAATATTTAATTTGTTTTTCAGTTTTTGAGCTATTCTGTTGTATTTTGTAAAATCTTATGTCACATCCGGAAAAGCTTATGTGTATATGCTATTAAAAAGTACTCGTGAAACTAGAATTTGGGAAATACAAGCTAACGAGCTACATTTGGAATAGATATCTAATTATTTATCATTCAGAGTATAAGATATTAGATGGATACGTTATGAAAAGCCTTTACAAAGAATTTTTTTTATTTTGTTAGTGAAAAAAAAAGGAAAGATATAACACATCGAGAGCTGTTCTTGACAAAATTTCAAGATGATACATTTATGTCGCCTGCCTTAATGTAACTAGGACCCTGCTTAAAAGCCTCTGTGGAATGTACTTCAAAGATGTGTTTAGGACTATCAAAGTCATACAGTCACATGCAAATACGCATAAGTATGTAAACATTAAAGTACAATAATCACATTTATATCACAAAATCCATTAGCCTTCAATTAGGTATATAATGAAATCACCCTAACAATATTTAAATTCAATTGAGGCAAAACATCGCAATGTGAAAAACCAATAATTTTAGATTTGCGTTAAACTAAGTAATATTATAAGGCGAATAACGCATATTCTTTGACAGATTATTCAGGCAGAGTATTCATGATCAAATTTGGTTGAATGGACGGCAACTGCCTGTTGTAGAAACACAAGTATAGAGGATGACGTTTTGAAAGTATTCCGCCTTTCGTCTTCAGGTCCGACGAAAGCCTTTGAAACATCGTCCTCTGTACTTGTGTTTTTACAATCGGCAGTTGCCGTCCATTCAACCAACTTTCAACATATCTGTAATTTTAGTTGTAGAGAATAAGTTTAGATTTGTTTTAAGCTACCTCTCCACTGTTTTCTAGTTTATTTTAATACAATTATGTCGTCAAGAAATTAATCTCGCTATTTTTTAGTTGAAAAACCCGAACAACTTATACATCAAAACAATACATTTATTAATAATGGCTGGAGACGGCTTGAATGGGTAATGAAGAAAAACTTTAATACAACAGCA
>NW_013666112.1:40967-48922 GCF_000517525.1 Limulus polyphemus | reverse complement strand
GATGATGACAAAACCTTGTCGAAACGTTGTACATTTGCTGTTGTATACTTATTTATATATTATTCTTTGATTGTTACTTTTTGGGTAAATATACAAGTTTATACTTATAATTTATATCATCATTTCAAAATATTCTAGTCATTCTGAAAAGCTCAAACCCAAATAAGATCAAACAAAACTTTGAGGTTTGTCTTTTTCTTCTTCTGAATAATATAATACACGGTTATATATACATGTTGTACGTTACACGTGTATTTACTGCAATATGATACATGCTTATATTACTCGAATATTTCTGTTACATTTATAATTTTATTGTTATGCCGGTCTTTGATTTCAACCTGTCTGATGAAGACGCAAGTCAAATAAATGCTTTGGACAGGAACTTCAGATTCTTTGAGTTCAATAATTTCATTGACGGGTAAGTTTGATATTAGTGCCATGTTGAAAACTCGAATACTTGTGTCTTTTTACGTATACAGCCATAGTTTAATTTTCTTGAATATAATATACGTTTTCAAATTTGTTAAATGTTCCTTTTAATAATTTATCAGATAAATATGTTTATTATCCAGGTAAGATTCATTAGTAGCTTATAGTAATGGACACTATGTCAATATTACTCGTTATATCAGTGTAACATCAAGTTGGTTGGTTAGTTGTTAAGCACAAAGCTACAGAATGTAATCTGCACTGTGTCCGCTGCGGAAAATAGACCCTCGAAGTTTATTGTTATATATTGTGAAGCAAAACTTACAGATTATGTGTCTACAAACTTCAGTTCATTGGCAATGTCATGATATTTGTATTTTATGAGAGTTATTAAAATGAGCTAAATGATCATGACTGAGAACCCTATGGTCCAGACTCTAGTTTTCAACTGTGGACTCTGAAACTCCTCCCAAATGAAGGGTCTGTTTCTTTCCCAGACTTACTTCCAGTTCTTTCTGGTTGTTTTAACTTCATGATTAATTGCCATCTCTCATTCACTTAAATCTTGCCGCAGAAACAAATCACTGCAAAGGATCTCTTTAAACTTCATGACGTGATGTAAGAATCATCGTTTAAGACAAGGTTTTCACTGTTGTTTTTACTATCAGAATTTTCCACACTTTTGCAAGTTAAACGATTCTTCACTTGACTAGCACACCTTGTGTTCTTATGATTAACAAGTATGTTTAATCTACTAGCACACCTTGGGTTCTTATGATTAACAAGTATGTTTAATCTACTAGCATACCTTGGGTTCTTATGATTAACAAGTATGTTTAATCTACTAGCACACCTTGGGTTCTTATGATTAACAAGTATGTTTAATCTACTAGCACACCTTGGGTTCTTATGATTAACAAGTCTGTTTTTCTTGTTGTTCTTCACAAGCTCACAGTCCATTTCTGCATTAAAACTCTTCTTCACAATTTTTTTCAGTGTAACCTTTATTTTTCTTTTCTAATTCTCCCTTTGCTGCCTTCAGTTTCCTGCACTCAGCAACAGGCAGACAATGCTTACTATTCAACATTTTGAGATTAAACACTGAAAAATAGTACTTATTAAAGTTACTGAAAAAATAATAATGGAAACACAAATTTTTTTGTCCATCTTCACTGCACTCAAACAGGCCAAAAACTGTCTTCTACTTCATTCACTCCTATTTACACGGCGAACAAATAGTATTCATGAAATCATCTAGACTTAAAACGTTCAAGAAAGGAAGGAAGAAACTGGTTTTAAATTTACTTTGTTTCTCTGCTAGCCGTCTGACAGGCGCTTTACGTGCAAGTTTAAATTCTGAAACTTGCAACAACAATAAGAAAAAGCTGTCCGCAGTTCAGGAAGTGGTGAGCACTGACGTATTTGAACTACAATATCGTGATTATGACACTAAGAAGAGTTATTTATACCTTTGTTTCTAACCGTTGTCTGTCAGAAATGTAGTCTAACCATCATCCTGTGTAATTTGTTCAAACTAATATTTCTTTTTTTCGCATTTCCCTATAACTGCTTTTCTTTTCGATGACTCTACGTTTTGACACTCTAGGCAAACAACTGATTTCCTTACCGCTCTATGTTTTTTTTGTTAGTTGTGGAAAGATGAAATTGCGAAATGGAAAAAAAATACACAAAAATAGAAGAAAATTTAACCAATTGAGAAGTGTGTCCTACATAGGTTTGTTAAACAGATTTAAGAATGTATTTATTTTTCAGACAAATTTGTTGTGAATAACAGGATGTTGTCAATGAATGCTCTATCCGAAAACTGCTCGTAACTTCTTGAAATAATATAATCACAAACTAATTCCTCTATTAGATATTAGGTTTCTTGTGAACCAGCCCTGCCTTCAGTTGAAATAATTCGACCCATTTTGTGAAATATCTCACAACATAAATACACAACAATATTCTTCAGATGTTCGTAGTAGCTGACCTACAAAATCTACCCCAAGACGTTTCACAAAGTATTTATGGCAGTTGAAACCAGTAGTCCCACTGGTATTTGTAGAGAAAGAGAAAATGTTTACAAGAAACTACATAACTTTAAACTTCTAGTCCTATGTCTGGTCTAAAATGATGTACGAGTAGCATATAGACTTTTGATATTTCTAGTTGTTCTGACAGAAGGTAATCATGATCAGTATGGAAGACAGAATCATATGATGAATGAGGAATGCATAAAGTTAATCCAATATTATAATGATCTCGATCAGGAGGAAGATTTAGACACAGGATATTTCCAGAAAAACACATTTATGTGATAGAAACAATAGCTGATCAACTAATATAAATTATAATTCAAGAAGTACTTACACTATGTAGTCTCAGATGCCCCAAAGTGTGTTTATCGTTTAAAATGTTAGATAAATCATTCGTTGTTGTTACATTATAAATTATTACAGCTCATGGTGGTAAATCGACAAGTAACTCGTCTAATGTATTCACAGGATTACAGGACAAAATATCAGGTACAACATGAGTTTTTTTGTTTAATTTTGTACAGGAAAGTTAGACTCCTGACATGTGAGAGCTCAATTAGCTAACAGCCCAGATAGTTCTTGTCGTGATAAACACCATGAGTTCCTTCAAGAAAAGAAATAGTCTTAGGTCAAGTTATAACCTCACTCAGAATATTAATAGTAATCCATCACCAAGTCTAACTTACTGATGTATTTGTGGTATCTTAAACATGATAGGTATTTATTTTTATTTTAGAAAGTTGAACATTTCTTTCTCATCAAAAATTGTAAAACTGTCACACATTCATGCATGTTGGGGTATGGATAGCTTTAATGATAAAGAGCTTACTATAGAATGTGAGTAAATTTTATCTATTTAGTTAAATACTGTCATGAGTCAGTCCTCTTTGGAGTTACTAAATATTTCAAAGGAAAACACTGTGGTATAAAAACGTATTTTTCTATGGCATGTGGTTTCTATTGCAAATTTAATTAGAGCTTTGGCGATACCTGGAGGTAATATCTTTCATATTTTTCTTATGAAATGGCCAAGAGTGATGTATGTCGTGCATAAGATCTGAAAGAGATGACTCACTTGTTTTTATGTATAATGGTCAACTCTCTTAGTTTTTTTCAAATACAGTCAGTAGAGGATTTTCTTCTGATATAGGACTCTATTCATTCTCCTTCTGAATTGCATTTGTTTATCTTTTTTCAAATAAATAATTGTTGTTCACTGTTGATTTGTGTCCAATTTTTTGTTGAATTCAATGAGGCTAGTAACTCATTTCAACTCTGAACAACATTTTCTGCCATTCCTTCAGTTATTGAGTTTACTATTCTGATCTCTAAGATAATTAGCGTACATGCAAATACGTCACAAACATTCTGTAATATCATCTAATTGACACATGAAATACTTGTGTATCACGCACTGTGACAACCCTAAGTTGTCGATATCCCACAACCAATCATGTTTTGTCACTGTTTTCTTCAGGATTGGAAATATTGGTTCTGATTACAAACTACTACACGGTTCATTTAGATTAAAAGAAACCATCGAGTTGTTATTGCTTGAAAGAAAAACCCTACAAGGAAGAATACCGAATGGTGTGTCACAACTGACCTCAAATGAATGAGACAGTCTATTGAATTTTCTAGAACAATCTGAAATATATCTTCAAAAGACCAGAGAACAAGTAACAACTTTTCCACATCTTGCCGTTAAACACTACAATACTTGGCAATACTCCAGTTTTGATGTGGTTTGCAATTATTGAAATTGAGAAACAAACATCAATGATTCATGTTTGTACTAAGACAATAAACGTTTTAAATATTTAAATGTGATCAGCCAATGATCTATATATTTTTCTTTGTTCAATAACTTCTGTGCCCAATGCCATAGATATGAATATTTGTGACATTATTAACAATTTATGACAATAGGCTTTATCTAGAAATAAAGTGTACAAAACATAGATTTCCGATTGACTTGCAATACAATCCATTAGCCAATGAAATGGAACCTTCTTGCCATAGCAAAAAAGAATCAAACGTAATTTCAATAATTATAGCAGATTAAGAAGATATACTATCTAACAATGCTTGGTGATTCGATTCATTGGTAATGATGATGCAGAACCCCTATATTGAGTAAAAGGTCTCTTCAGCATTGGATATGGAAGATTTTGTGTAATCGACGTATTTACATATTCTTCTTTTCTTTTACTCATAATTTCTTACAATCACCTTTTCATAATGTATTTCCTAATTATATAACTTACTTAATTGCTGGCCCGGCATGGCCAGGTGGTTAGGGCACTCGACTCGCAATCTGTGGGTCGCAGGTTCGAATCCCCGTCACACCAAACATTCTCGCCCTTTCAGCCGTGGGGGCGTTATAATGTGACGGTCAATCCCACTATTCGTTGGTAAAAGAGTAGCCCAAGAGTTGACAGTGGGTGGTGATGACTAGCTGCCTTCCCTCTAGTCTTACACTGCTAAATTAGGGACGGCTAGTGTAGATAGCCCTCGTGTAGCTTTGCGCGAAATTCAAAACAAACAAACAATATTTAATCGCCTGACAGGTCTAAAAGCTCTTTTATTGGTATTTGGTAGGAAAAATAATGACTTTAAGTTCTTTCCCTAAACAGGTTTCCTGAAGTACCAATATTCATCAACTCATCTCCTTTATATAAAAAAAAAGATGTAATTGACGACTTCTTTCTGCACAAGTAAAATGATTCACTCTATCATAAATATCTACCTCTGACAACAAGTCCTGGACATAATATTCCATTTTATATCTACAGTCAGTTTCGACTTTATTGATATTCATTAACATATACCTTCGATATTTTTTTTGCCGACTGTAAGATATATAGTCATCATTTTTAGATATATATCGTATAAATCACGACAAAAAAAGCTAATAAATGTTTATCTACCTGAGATGGATAGCATTATAGAATATTCTATATAATAATCTATTATGTTAGATTGGAACAGATTCACTGATTTTCAAAAATATAGATATGTCACAAGATCAACCAATAGACTGATCTACGATCCTATAGTCGTGGGTCTGATTTTTCAACTTGTTACACTGTGAAAATTATTTAGAATTACGAGTTTCTTTCACGGTTGAACGAAAAAAAATGGTATCTTTCATAAGAGCAACAATTCATTAGACTACGGAAACTGTGTAGTAACCTGATGATTTCAATGTCTGCTCAACAGAATTGGAATCGTTTTTTCATGATTGTCACTACCCCAAAAATATTCTGAAAAAAGCTCGCAACTATGTTGTAAATCAAGACCACAACTTCTCTTCATCTCTAATGGAAGCGAACTCTAGAATCTCCTGTACCAGGCCGTCCCTTACCCTCACATACCACACACACACAACAAACAAGTTAAAGACATTATTCTAAATAATTTTCACATTTTTATAGGAATCTAACACCACTAAACATATTTTTCCAAGACCCCCACATAATTTCCTACCGTCATGATACCAATATTGGGAACTATGTAGTTCATAGTAGCCTTAAAACACCCATCTCAACAGACACAAATTTTATTGTAGGTAGCTATCCTTGTAATAGAAAACGCTGTAACACATGTACTTACATTGACTCAAGAACATCCGTGTAAGGTCCTAAGCCGAGTTTTTACATTAAGGATCAATTTAACTGCACATCAAAATGCGTCATATATTCTATCGTTTGCTCATGCTGTGGAAATTTATACATAGGAGAAACCAGCAGAACGTACCCGAGAACATTTGTTTTGAATTTCGCACAAAGCTACATGAGGGCTATCTGCACTAGCCGTCCCTAATTTAGCAGTGTAAGAAGGCAGCTAGTCATCACCACCCACCGCCAACTCTTAGGCTACTCTTTTACCGACGAATAGTGGGATTGACCGTCACATTATAACGCCCCCACGGCTGAAAGGGCGAGCATGTTTGGTGGGACGGGGATGCGAACCCGCAACCCGCAGATTGCGAGTCGAGCGTCCTAACTACCTGGCCATGCCGGGCCCTCAGAGACATAATAAATTGTAACGCAGATAAACCAGTGGCCAGACACTTCAATTTGCACAACCATACCCTTGACCATTTTAAAATTATTGTTTTGAAGAAGGCTCCTACAAACAAACATAACCGCGAAGTACAAGAAAACAAAATAATTTTTGACCTGGGAACTTTCCACCCCGATGGGTTAAATGAACGTTTTAGCTTTTTTGTAATATTTCACGTTTTAGTTTTATCCTTTCATAAAATGTTTTATACAGTAAAGTATGTACCTATTCTTTTTAAACCATAATACATACATATTCATATATGTATGTGCGTGTGTCTGTGTATGTATATGTATTTGTATTGTTACGTATCTGCTTGTTTGTTAATTTCTGGTATAAATTCTTTCCCAGAAACTTCAGCAACGGACCAGCAATGTCAATGGCTACTCTTTCCATTGGTGCACCAACTTTATATAACTTCTTTTTTAAATTATAATAAATAATTAAAAACAAAGTTTTATATTTACATAATAAAAACTTATTGAAGCCGTACGTACGTCTTCCACTTTAAAATATCTCTCTACAAGTACATGTTTCGACGTGATTACGAATACACTCGGGCATCATGGATCATTCCAGAAATTCATCACGTGCCACCAGGTCACGTGACTTCCGCTGTTGTAACAGTATAATCATTTGTGTGTATCTGTGTGTGTGTATATATATATATATATATATACATATATATATATATATGTGTGTGTGTGTGTGTATGTGTATATGTATGTATTGTTTCAATTGTTTGTTAACATTGTTATACACGTATATTTGTTACATTGTCACGTCACGCGACCTTCGATTTAGAATGTTTTCGTTGACGAATTTACTGTTCAGTTAGTTCAATTAGTTATACCTGAAGAAGGGCATTGCCCGAAACGTTGTATCAACAATTATATATATTAACTCACCAGGTACAACAACTACCATCAATAAAAAGGTTTTATGTTTTACACAACAATTCACTTCCTTTAATTATTTAGAAAAATAGACTTTTCCTGGTTGAGCCAGCCTTCGAGATAAATGACTCAGCTTTTATCACTGTTCAAGGCTACATACAAACCATGTATAAGTATAAGTGACGTGAAATGTTTTCATTGCACGTGAGCGAAGTGTGTAGAATGGCATCGTTTCCACAATATGTTGAACTTAATAATACAGCTCACATGCCTATTATCGGCTTGGGCACATGGCAGGTAATAATATATTTGTAATTTTAGTTGTAGAGAATAAGTTTGGATTTGTTTGAAGCTACCTCTCCACTGTTTTCTAGTCTATTTTAATACTAATATTATAGAAGAGACTGAATGGTTTCTGGATAAACTGTGTACAGTCATAAAATTAATGTCATAATAATTGATAAGATATTATATTTAACTCTGCAGTAACAATTGCCACTAAAGTTTAACAATTTATTGA
>NW_013666112.1:30887-40096 GCF_000517525.1 Limulus polyphemus | reverse complement strand
CTACAAGATTGTGGGGACCAGTGTGGGTGACTACTGAGCTCATTGAGCATAAAGGACAGACAGAAAGTATACTTGGCTGACATGGAAGACGAATGCATATTAGGAAGTTTGTAATTGATCTTGATAAAATGACGTTTGGGAACAACAAAGGCCAAGTTCCGGTAACTGTTAAAAGAGAGGTTGAACTAATTAGGTGCCATCAAGGTGAAGTCAAAGTGACTGAAGAAGTTGATGATGGTGAAGTGGAACCAATATAGATATCAAAGCAGAGCAGGAGAAAGATCAAGATTTGAAGCCAATAATTGATTTTTTAAAAGCAAGTGTTTCGCAACCTGCTTGGGAGAAGGTGTCTAGTCTAAGCCCTGTGACAAAGCACTATTGGGCACAATGGGACCAGTTAAAGCTTAAAGATGGTAGTCTTCTCCGGAGATGGGAAACTACAGATGGAAGATTGACGACTTGGCAAACGGTTATACCGAGAAAGTTACGGGAAGTTGTGCTGCGTCAGTGCCATGATACTTCAACAGGAGGACATCTCGGAATTAAGTAGACATTGAGTCACCTACGACAAAGATTTTACTGGATAGGTATGAGGCGAGATGTGGAAGAATGGTGCAGGACATGCAATACATGTAGTGCTAAAAGGGGACCCAAGCATAAGGGACACCCACCTTGTGAAGAGTTGCCTGTGAATATGTCAGAGTTTATGGAAGTGTTATCAGAAAGGATGGATGATATTCACCATCAAGTGCATTCATACTTGAAAACGTCTGCTGGTTCGATGAAGCTATCTTATGATAAGAGATCTACTGAAGTCAGCCTTGAACCAGGAGACAAGGTGTGGTTGTATAATCCCAAGAAGACCAAAGGGAAGTCTCCCAAGTTGTCTTCTCCATGGGAAGGCTCATATGACATAGTGGATCGTCTCTCAGACGTGACTTTCCGGATAAAATGTGGTCGGCGAGGTAAGCCAAAAGTAGTGCATGCCAACAGGTTTTGGTGTTATCACGGTCCAGGACATTTCAGTTGGGACGAAGTGAACAAAGGTACAAATGACGCTGCTGAAGAACTGTCACCTGAAAAAGCCACTGTCGATGAAGAAACTCTACTCAGTTTTGAGAAGGGAAACAGTGAAGCTCTTGATGAAGTTACTACCACTGATGTGACTGTTACCGACGATAGGACATTTACTGATGAAGCAGATGAACCCCACGTGAAGCAGAAGCCAACGAGATGGAGACCAGTACGGAAGAAAATACGTCCCGTAAAATTAAGAGACTTTGTTGAATTGTAATTTTGTGCTTGTAATTCTGTACATTTAATTAAGTTATTGTTAATTGTTATTGGTTTAATGTAAGTGGCTGTTGTTCGGGATGAACAATACTAAGGAAGGGGCAGTGTTACGACATCGAGGTCACGTGAATAGTATTACGCCACGTCATTCTCGAACATTCACGTCTTTTCCTTAAATCTCGTGATCCTTCTAGATATAGTGTAGTCTTGTATATATAAGACCGGCCACGAAGTGACGGGGAGGTAATGAGTAATTGAATGTATGCGGACAGAATATTGCTGGCCATGTGAGACGTGAGTTATAGCGTTTGTTATAGAGCGACTGTTGAAATTAAGTGTATTGTAAAGTTGTATTCGGAAAGAATAAACCAGTTTTATTTAAGAAAGGACTTATGTCGCTAAAGTTTCGTTGGAAGGAATGTACGGAAAATTAATTAACAAATGGAGACGTAACAATATTGTATAATAATGGTTGGAGATGGCTTGAATGGGTAATGAATAATTTTTTTTCTTCATTACCCATTCAAGCCGTCTCCAACCATTATTAGTCTCAAAGTGGGTTCCTCGTCACCGAATTTGATATTGTATGCTGACCCATTTACTGATATCAAATAATTTAATACACGGAATGTAACATCATTTAATATATTACATGAGTCACGATTTGTTTTTTTTTGGAAAGTTGCACAAAGCTACACGAGGGCTATCTGCGCTAGCTGTCCCTAATTTAGCAGTGAAAGACTAAAGGGAAGGTATCTAGCTAGTCATCATCAACCACCACCAACTCTTGGGCTACTCTTTTACCAACGAATAGTGGGATTCACCATCACATTATAAGGCCCTCACGGCTGAAACTGAAAGGACGAGCATATTTGGTGGGACGGGGATTCGAACCCGCGACCAGGAGATTACGAATCCAGCGCCCTACCCACCTGGCCATGCCATGGCCACAAGATACGAACACACAAATAATACATTTTAAGGCTCCAGGTAGATTAAAACCTCGTTTAATATTTTTGTAAGCTATATTTTCAACATTTTACTTTGATGTTTCATAGAGAGAGCTAATGATAATGGTGATTAATTATAAAAGAAATTTCGCAGAGTATGTAGACATAAGAGCAGTATAAAAATATGAATAATCACTGATTGACTGGGTCAGTTCAGTGTAAGAAAAGTTATTCAATGATAGTAGTTAATTTGTTATCTCTGTTCTGCTGTTCAGTTACTCATTATGTTATGTGTTTGTTTATTTATCAAAGCAAATTAAATCAGTGGTTTTACCATTAGTCTCGGAATTTCTATTGAAACCATATTTGTAAATTTTTCCTAAAACTTGTGTCAAGGTAAACATAGTCTGTAACAAACGTTAATTCGTTATCATTAAATGAACTGCACTTTGCATTATTTTTACCAAATAATCCAAAATAATCCGTGCAAGGATAAAATATGTTGCAACACTGATGTAACAAGTGGGATTGTTTTGGTGAAAACAACTAGAAAGATATAAGAAAAATGAATTGCTCGAAATTGCCAAAATTTTAGAAGTTAAAAGATCAGTGAGAAAAAATGAACTAAAAAAGTGTATTATCGAAATACTAGTCGATGATGATTTGTTGCCTGAGGAAGCATTAGAGGAATACTTTATGTACCCACTAGCCATTTGTGGTTGAGTGATAAAGATAAGTTAGTGATCCTGCTAAAACTGAAACAACTTGAACAAGCTCCTATCGAAGCCAAGAAAGAGAAAAAACAACCTCATATTGGAGCTGAAAGAGAAAATAAACATCTCGAGACCGAGCAAGCTCGAATCGAAGCCAAGAAAGAACATGCTCGTATTGAAGCTGAAAAAGAAAATAAACGTCTCGGGGCCGAGCAAACTCGAATCGAAGCCGAGAAAGAACAAGCTCGTATTGAAGCTGAAAGACAAAATAAACGTCTTGAGGCTGAGCAAGCTCGAATCGAAGCCGAGAAAGAACAAGCTCGTATTGAAGCTGAATGAGAAAATAAATGTCTCGAGGCCGAAAAAGCTCGCATTAAAGCCGAAAAAGAAATTAGACTGAAAGAAATGGTAATTAGATTTAACTACGATCAACCAAGGCAAAATGACAACCCTTGAACTTAATTACTATGTTAAAGTACCACCGTTTAATAAAAAATGAAGTTGATAAATATTTCAAACATTTTGTGAAGGTTGCCCAAACCATGGAATGGCCCACTGAAAAATGGTCATTATTATTACAAAGTGTGTTAACTGGTAAAGCATAAGAAGCTTATGCTGCTCTCTCTCTAGAAGATTGTATGAATTATGATAAGGTTAAAGCAGCTATTCTCAAAGCATACGAGTTAGTACCAGAGGCTTATCATCAAAAGTTTTGAGGTTATCGCAAACAAGATAATCAAACTTATACAGAATTTGTCCATGAAAAAGAGGTTTATTTTGATTGATGGTGCAATTTTATACATATTGGCAATAATGACGACCTCAAAACTTACTTGGATGAGAAGAAAGTTGAAACACTACAGGAAGCAACCACTCTTTCAGATGATTACACTTTAACACATAAAACCACTTTTCATAAAAAGAAACTTCTATCATCTCAACAAAAACCTGTATCTGTTCAATCCACTAAAGTTGTGGATCCTTTTAAAAAATCCAGCTCCTATAGTTCGAAGTCTTCTGACAGTCAGGATAAAATTTCTTTAAAACAGTCAAGGCCTATCTGCCATTTTTGTAAAAAAACCTGGTCATGTTATGTCCACTTGTTGGTGTTTGAAAAAGAAAAGAGAAGAGGAGGCAACACTCAGTGCGTTTGTTTCCACATATGGACGTAGTTTCACCGGATCACCCGATGCTGTTGATTTGGCAACTGATATAAAGGCTGATGTAATCAGGGAGGAATTTAGACCTTTTGTGTCTGTTGGTTCTGTGTCTATGACAAATGACACTGGCAATCCCATACCCATACGTATTCTACGTGAAATTGGGGTGACTTAATCTTTGTTGTTAGAAGGTATATTGCCTTTAGATTCGAGTTCTGCCACTGGTGAGTCTGTTATTGCTCAGGGTACTGAGGGTGGCTTTGTTAATGTTCCTCTTTATAACGTTTATTTAGCATCAGACCTAGTTTCGGGACCAGTTGTGGATAGATTAAGACCTACTCTGCAAATTAAGGATGTATCATTGTTGGCTGGGGAAAAAGTTGTTGCCGAACCTAAAATGGTTAGTGAGCCGATCACTGTTTCATCTAAGGATGATGATGTCATTGAGGATAATTCCGACGTGCTTTCCTCGTGTGCTGTGACTCGAGCTCAGGCAAAGAAATTAAGCCAAAAACAAATGATAGACATGGATTCAGAGGACGATATTATAGATTTATCTCAAACATTTTTTGGATCTGACAGGGAGCTTGTGGGTGATTGTCCTAATGACAATACCTCGGTGAGTGACAATTATGGACATGGAGGAGCTGATTCACCTGGTGAAGTTCTGTTTATTAAAAGTAAACTGATAGCTGAGCAAGAGAAAGATCTGCAGATTTCCTCACTATTTAAATGTGCACTCCCATAGGATAAACTAGAGAAAGTTCCAAATGGTTATTTTTTTCAAAAATGGTGTGCTTATGAGGAAATGGAGACCACCAGATGTGGCAGCTATTGGCTATTGTTTATCAACTCGTTGTTCCCAAAGCATATCATTCTGAAATATTGAAAGTTGCCAATGAACTCCCCATGGAAGGTCATTTAGGTGTCAACAAGACATGTGACAAAATTATGAGACACTTTTTTGGCCAAAAATTAGGCAAGACGTTTCTCAGTTTTGTTAAACTTGTCATACTCGTCAGTTGGTTGGAAAATCTAACCAGAAAAT
This sequence comes from Limulus polyphemus, assembly GCF_000517525.1. Classification (NCBI taxonomy): domain Eukaryota; kingdom Metazoa; phylum Arthropoda; class Merostomata; order Xiphosura; family Limulidae; genus Limulus; species Limulus polyphemus. The sequence continues at coordinate 34,932 of NW_013666112.1, read as the reverse complement.
TCCTGTTGCTCCTCTGAAACCTATCCCAGCATTCGAAGAACCCTTCAGTCGTGTGATTGTTGATTGTTGGTCCTTTACCAAAAACTCGATCAGAGAATCAGTATTTGTTAACTATCAAGTGCGCATCCACTTGATTCCCTGAAGCTATCCCTTTGATCAATTTCTTTACTTTTGTTGGCTTGCCCAAAGAAATTCAATCTGATCAAGGATCAAATTTTATGTCAGGGTTGTTTCAACAAGTTTTTTATCAGCTCGGTGCTAATCCAGAATCGCAAGGTGCTCTTGAGAGATTCCATTCTACCTTGAAAAATATGATGCAGACTTACTGTCTCGATAACCATAAGGACTGGGATGATGGGGTTAATTTATTGTTATTTGCTGTTCATGAGCCGTTAGGGTTTAGCCCGTTTGAGTTGGTGTTTGGCCATTCAGTGCATGGTCCTTTGTAGTTGCTGAAGGAATAATAGTTGGAAGATGATCCAAAAGAAATGCACTTATTGGATTATGTTTTCAAGTTTCGGTCTAGACTCTTACATGCTTGTGAATTGGCTCGAGAAATTTTGAAGTCATCCCAAGCCAAAATGAAAAATGTTTATGACCATAAGTTCCATCCTGGTGACATGGTCTTGGTACTGTTACCCACTATGGGAACACCCACTCAAAGCTAGTTATCATGGTCTGTATGAGGTTGTTTGGAAAGTTAATGTTATGGACTATGTTGTAAAAACATCTGATCGTCGAAAGGGTACCCAGCTGTGTGTCATATTAATATGTTGAAGCCCTATCACATACGAGATGAACCCGAAAGTATTTCAACCATTGAGTGTTCTCCTGGTACTGATGACAGTTGCTTTGACTCAGACACCCATAAATTCGAAAATGTTGAAGATAAATGCAACATCAAACTGAGTAATTCCGACATTCTGGCCAATCTTGATTGAAAACTCGATTACTTGCCTCCCGAAGAAAAAAATCAACCTGCTAGTTTATTGACAGCATACGAATGTATATTTCCAGACGTTCCTAATCAAACCAACATTGCTGTTCATGGTGTAGATATAGGTGACACTTCTTCTGTAAAACAACATCCCTATCATGTAAATCCAATCAAGGCCAATAAAATGCGTAAAGAAATATCTTACATGCTGGAAAATGGCATTATAGAGTCCAGTAAAAGTGATTGGTTTTCACTTTGTGTACAGGCCCATAAATCTGATGGTTCTGTTGGATTCTATACAGACTTTTGCAAAGCAAATGCTTTGATAAAGACAGATTGCTATCCCATTCCAAGAACGGAAGATTGTATTGATAAAATTGGAAAAGCTAGATATATCACAAAGTGTGACCTACTGAAGGGATACTGGGCTGTTTCTCTAACTGACAGGACAAAAGAAATCTCTACTTTTGTTACTCCTGATGGGTTATACCAGTAAAATGTAATGCCTTTTGGGATGAAAAATTCTCAAGTAACTTTTCAGCGAATGATGAATCATTGCCTCTACAATCTGTCAATTTATGTACATTTATGTGTATTACATGATGTTTTTGAGAGGCTTAAGAAAGCCAATCTAACTGTAAATTTGCCAAAAAGTGACTTCTGTAAAGCCAGAGTTGTTTTCTAAGGTCATGTAGTAGGCCATGGTCAAGTTTCTCCAATTGAAGCCAAAGTTGATTGTATTGTGAATTAACCAACTCCTACCAACAAGAAAAGTTTGATGAGATTTTTGGGAATGACTGGTTTTTACATGAAGTTTTGTAAAACTTTTGCTAACGTCACTGTACCATTAACAAACCTTTTGAAGAAAAATCAAAAGTTCAAATGGTCTGAAACATCTCAATCTGCTTTTGAAAAAGTCAAATCTTTGTCGTGCACTTACCTTGTATTGATAGCACCTGACTTTGATAAGCCTTTTGCATTAGCTGTTGATGCCAGCGATTTGTATTAAAAAAGGAAACTGTGTGTATCAATCTTGTTAGCAAATATCATAAATTAGAGATATATCGGTATATATTTAACTACTAAATCTAAATTACAATTTAACTCAGTTTTAGGCTATTGGAAATTGTTATACCTAACAAATGCCACAAAAACACACCAGAAAGTTGGAAACCTGGCCATTACAGCCGATACTGTAAAGCATCAGCATTTGTAATTCAACCTAGGAGTAAAAGTCCAACTATATTAAAGGAAAAATAAAGAGCTAACCAGATATCAGGTACAAAGGAATTAGCAGGATTTATGGGGCAAAGTTTAGCTGGGAATATTCCGTCTTGACCCAAGAGACATAAGAAATATATAATTTTAGAAAACAGTCCACGTGTCTGTAGGTTTACTGATGTAAAATTTTACAGTATATTGAGTGACTATATAATTGTTAGTCCCGATTTGGTAATGAAAGGTGAGACATTGTCTCCAGAGATAAATAAAGAAGGGAGTGATGCAAAGAGTATGTGAACGTTCTGGCAAGAGGAAACTCGGAAGTCACCCTTACCTCATGATATATAGCTAATTGAAATATTGGGAACTGACTTCATGTGGAGACATGGATGCGAAGTTATGATAGCTCCGAGTATCTTCACAGTCTTTGATCAGGATATCTATGTGCGCTACAAGGCAATTATTACAACAGAGGTTGAACTTACAGTGACAACAAGGTGAGTAGTCTTTGTACCACCAAGAAGTGAAATAATAATACAAAGGGGTTATTATAATAAGTCTACATCAAGTGACTGGGGGATAGTGGAACCAAACACTGACATCTCCTGAGAAATTAATGGTTAGAAGAGCTCTCGTGGATCTGAAGAATAAAGATGTCATACAAGAATTTACCTGGAAAAGACTTAAACCAGCTTGTGATAAAGTGAAAAGTCACCAAATATTAATTCTGATAAAATTGGATTTCGTCAAGGTGACATGGTATGGCTAAACATTTCTCGTCGCAAGATAGGGCAAATTTCAAAGTTAGGTAGGCGTTGAGAAAGACTATACATTGTACTGAGAAGAATCAGTAATGTGGTTTGCAGAATGTAGAAGATCAGACACTATAAAACCAAGTCAAAGGTCATCACTGTAATCTACTTTGGAAGTATGTCTGTAAGAGAATGACCTAACTGGATTACCTCAGAGAAGAATTTTACAGTGGAAAATCAACCTTTTGAGAAACCCTGGGTTCTTGTCGAGACTACTTCCAGAGAATCACGAAGGATAGAGCCATTAGTGAATTCACTTTGTCGCCTACCCAGTGACAGGGCATCAAATGCCCATAATGGAAAGAGGCCATTTCACCTGTATACTATAATACTCAGAAAATAAAAGCACCACGAAGACTTGATGAATGGACAAGTTAGTGTACTGTTCTATTTGTGTATTAGGATTGTTTAAGGGTCTTAGTGATTTGAAAGTGATATTAATGTGTACTTGTAACTTTATTTAGCTTTATTCACAAAAAAAATTGACATTGTATCTTGACCTATTTATTGTTATCAAACTGTTAATCAATTAACGGACTGTAACAGCATCAGGTATTGTAACTTTTGATACTCCAGGAAATTTAAAACCTTGCTTTAATATTGTTACGACAGCAGAAGTCACGCGACGCTGGGAGCATGCGCTCTGGAGTTTCTCGAAGGATCATGAATTATCGGGGAGGTCCGAGTTTGTTCGAGGCGCCCTCTTTTTTTAGTATATAAGCCTGGCGAGAAAAACCAGCAGCATGGCAGAGGTAGATAAATTGAAGATATAGATAATTGAGTTAAGCAAACAGTAGGCACCGTAAGTAAAGTGTGTGAATCACTGTGATATATAGCTTGTGTTATAAAAGTAGTTAAGTTTAACGTACTGATTGGAAATTCTGTGTATTACAAAGTTGTATTGAGGAAAAATAAACTGGTATAATTGAGAAAGGTCTTGTATCGCTGAAGTTCCTCGAAAAGAATTTATACCGGAAATTATCAAACAAGCAAATACGTAACAAATTTGTGTCAGAAGTGGGATAGAGAAAAAAAAATGGAAACGAGAAGTGGCAAATCAAACTACAACTTAGCA
>NW_013666112.1:23601-29927 GCF_000517525.1 Limulus polyphemus | reverse complement strand
AAAGTTAATTAACGAACGGAGACGTAACAATATATATACAGCTCTGGGTTTAAGTAGCTAATTGTCATTATTTGAATAGTTCAGTACAGTGGGGTGGAAAGACTAACTTCAGATGGACTTGTCTCAGCTTACCCGGTTTATGCTTGAACAGTAAGGGTCTCTTTTATAATATCAAATAAAAAGGTGGAGGTTGGGAGTTTTACTTTGTAGAATTTTTATCGGGTTGGTTTAATTGTACATTAAAGTTATCTCTAATTATTAAAGGTTACTGCCTTCTCTCAGCTGGCTGTAAACAGTGAAAGGCAGTTGGAGTTGAGACATTGTGGGTTCAAGCACTCAACTCCTAACCCTTAGCTGATTCTCCTGATTTGCTGGCATGTTTCTCATTGGCATTTGGATTTTACATGATAGATGGAATATCTACAATGCATTTGGGTGCTATGACCACAAGCATTATCCTTTACGACATAAGGGCAACAGGAAGGAATGGTAGCGAAAGCGTGGTTTTAAGTTCCAATTTTTTACTGTTTTTATATATATGTTGTATCATTAAAGGTACCTGTAAGTTGGCAGGTTTAATCCTCGCATTGTCATAGATACGTTTGATCTGTTCGCTGTTGAAATTGGATAATCCAATTGCCTTGGTCATCCCTGCATCTACAGCATTTTCCATGCCCTGTAGTAACAGAGAAGTTTAGGAAAGTCTTTTAAAACTGCTACATTAATATAAGTCTACACAATAACTACTTAAACTACAAATAACTCATGCTTTTCTTATTATCTATCAATACTGAATACCTACAATGAGTCTTGTCATGGGAAATATTACAACTCCCTACCAAATGTGAATTTATAAATAAAACAGTATTAGAAACTTTTATTTATGTGAAAGGAAATATTACAACTCCCTACCAAATGTGAATTTATAAATAAAACAGTATTAGAAACTTTTATTTATGGTGTTTTGAAATATATTTTTCTCACACAGTATTCATGTATTTACATAGTAATTTCAAGGATATGCAGTATTAGTGTTGCTAATCTATTCTAAAAAACAAATCAATAGAATAAAACTAGGCTTCATACAGAGAAATCCCCTGTAATCTTTATAACTCAGTGACAAGTGGTAAATCAAATGACAGATTAAGCTTTAGATTTATTTTCATTCTTTTAAACAGATTTTCTGGCTGAATCAATTAGTAGCACCATTGCTGCTTATTATTGGAATTCCTTTATAAATATAGGATTACTGTGTGAATAAACATTTCAAAATACCTTGCATCTAATATACACTCCCACATTAGTTTTAATGAAATTCAAAAATAATCTTTTTTTATGTTTTATGAAAAGTTACATATAAGATCCTTTAATAACACTTAAGTGTAACAACTTTGGTATGTTTATCCTTTTATTTTCATATTTCTTCTCTTTTATATTTTTGCTCACTCAAAGGAAATGGAAGAATATTTAAGGTACTTTGTTCAGCCTGCATTAACCATCAGGTTGTAGCATAGCAATAAAATAAGCATTATTTAAATTGATGTAGTATTCAATTAATAATATAACAGTGAAAAAATCAAGTTTTGGTCTTACAATGTACATATCTTTCCATAATTGGAGGTTTGCAGGAATATTATGGAAGTAAGGTGAGAGCATGCCTAGCACCAAGACCTCTGTGAAACACTTATGTTCTTTAGGTGCATATGGTATCTGCTATAATATAGAGAGACAATTGGAATAAGTTTCCTCCCAAAACTTTGAATATTAGAATGAAAAAAATGTGTGCATATGTTTATGTTTTGACATGAGAAGTTTTTACATCTGTGAACACCTTGCTTTTTAAAACTCAGACTGAGTTCTTTACAAGAAAGTGTAATATCATTCAACTTACCACTTAGTTATATCAATTTCAGGAAATTTCATCCTTCTTCAGTAACTCTGGACAAGGATAAATTGAAAGAATAAGACTAGGCATCATATAGTGGCAAAGTTTTTAAGAAATCAGTTTAAAATGTTAAATCTTCTGTTTTGGCAAATGCATCCAGCTTTTTCAATATTTCTTTAAGTCAGAGTTTATTTCTCAAAGAAAACTATTTATTACATAGTTTGGGTATATGTGCATCTTGTTATTTTTTAAAATTACAAGTTCAGACTTTTTAATTCATTAAGATCATGGGTTAATGTACAATAACACCTAAATGGAAAACAATTCATCCCTTAATGATTTTTAATCAACTCTTTTAATCCTATAGCCTACTGAAAACTAGTCTCGAACTTTGAAGGCAGATTACAATTTTCCATATTTATCATCATTTTAATCTATAAGTTATTATAGCCATAATTTGTTGAAAATCAGCATTATCATAAAATCAAAATTAATAATCATTATAAGTAAATAAATTGTAAAACAAAATCTGATAAACTACTATTGGAGTAGAAAACAAAACAAACTAAAAAGGTATATAAATTGATAATGAAACTTTTTTAAATTGCTATTATTATTATGTTATACAAGCATACCATGGGTTTTCTATGTTATTGTTTTTTAATATAGTATCATCTGAAATGTACCATTTTTTCCACGTGTGTGCAATTTTCACTTTAGTTGATTTCATTCTAGCTATCTTTGTCATTCTCTTGAAGTAACACCTGGTCTGACCATGGAAGAGAGTTTCAATACTGCACATTGTGCAAGGATGTAGACAAGGTGTCCTCCAGCAGTAGGTCAGATTGAGAGTTATAGTTACTCTGAGTAAGTCTGATGTTACCTTTGAAGTAAGTATTGTAAGAGTTAAACAGTCTGGCCAAGTCAGTCTTATAGATGTTGTCAGAGATTTGGTAAAAGAGATTGTCTCTCTTCAAACAGGTAAACATAAAAACACTTTGTTCATGTGATTAATAAAGACTGTTCATTTTTGTCTTACTTTGTGTACAATTTCTTTATTTCATTCTTAGGAACCCAATTATTCAAAGAAATTCAGAACTATCTTGTAATAAACATTTTGAAGAATCCCTTGTTATTCAGTGCACCTATCTTATCTTTCTACAAGAAATATGTTTCTCCTGTAAATAACATACTGTGGATAATATTGAAAGTATACACTAATAATATCTAATATGTCACTACTCTTTATCACCTTCCAAGTGTCCACTAAGTCTGCCTCATAGTCTATAACTAGTTTTCCATCTTTCATTGGGAATACTGCATTACCATCTGTTGGCTAAGAAAGCAACATAATGATGTGATCAGTATTTCAACATAACATATCTTGAGAAGTAAATTAATTAATTGTTTACCACATTTAATCAAACATTCAATTTGAGACTTTGTCGAAATATATTATAATTTGCTTAAAAGTTGTATGCAATCATATATGAGAATATGATTAACAGAAATAGTTAACTATGTCTTTAAAGAGAATAAGTAAATGACCTTCATGTAATCTCTCACCCGATTTATACTGTTACGTCTCCGTTCGTTAATTAACTTTCCGTAACTTCGTTCCGACGAAACTTTAGCGACACAAGTCCTTACTTAATAAAACTGGTTTATTCTTTCCGAATACAACTTTACGATACACTTATTTTCAACAATCGCGCTAAAACAAACGCTATATCAACGAACGTCAACAATACTTCTGACTGCAGTTCAATTACTCACTATCTACACACACATTACCGTCACGTTGTCACCCTCTTTTATATACCAGACTACCCTGTATCTAGTAAATACTAGAACGGACGTGACGGCATCAACGTAATGTGTAATTGACAGTTGAGTCGAGCACGTGAGACGTTCGATGTGAATTATAGCGTTTGTTATAGCGCGACTGTGGAAATTAAGTGTATCGCAAAGTTGTATTCAGGAAGAATAACCCAGTTTTATTTAAGAAAGGACTTGTATCGCTAAAGTTTCTTCGGAAAGAATTTTTACGAAAAATTAACTGACGAACAGAGACGTAACAATACGTTCAAATATATTTTACTTGTTATCCAGCAATCTTATAGGTGAAGGGGGGGGGGGTGATTCTTCTACCATGTCATTAAATCGTTTTCATTTTTTGAAGAGTTAAGGGATGATACTGTTGTATACAGACACTGATGTAAATCTGAAGTGTAAGATTCGCCCACTATAGGTTTGCTGGACATAACATTACAATAAGTAGTAGTGTCTCAGCATTAGGCCACATTGTATTCTCTCCTTCTAACTTAATTATGATAATATTAGATACTTCTATGTAATTTCAGCTGCCAAATGGAGGGCATTATCAAGATAGAGTTCTTTACTACCTTCAACAGTCCTTGGATGACCTTCAGCTGAGTTATGTCGACTTGTACCTAATACATTCTCCTTTTAGTGTTGTGGTGAGTTTCTTAAAATTCAAACAGTTGTTTTGTTAAAAAGTTGAAAGATATTGACATTCAGTGAATATTTTTCAACTTAATCCACCCCGAGTTTTTGTACACTTTAACAGATTATTTCATATAAGATGTTTTGTTACATATAGTTGTTGTAAATGTTTAAAAAGTTACATTTTTTGTGAATATTTCAAAATGTTCAGCACTTCGTTAAATTTCATAGTGAGAGTTTCACACCTCTTGAAGATGACCCTTTAATAATATTCTAGTATGTAAATGGATGCCCATAAGAAGCTGACCACCTAAAATATTACAGTAGCTACAATTCGTGAGTTGAAGTTTTTTTTAATGTTGCTTACTGAATTATTTTAAAAATTCTACCATTCCTTTTTTATTTTAAGTTATGTTTCTCAACAATATCTTCTGTTTTCATTTGATATTTTTGAAGTTTATAGCAGTTTGTTCTTTTTATGCAAAAATCTTAGCTCACTGGATTGTTTTATTAATTCTAGTTTTCCGTTTTTATAGTAACATAGATATTTTTATCAGCCTTATTTATTAGATTCTGTTCCCTCTTGACATCTGTGGATTAATTTGTAGTTTATATGTTAAATATTTTTAATAACAGTTTGATTGAAACGTTTTAATTTGATAAAGAAAAATAAAGTATTTTTATTCTTTTGTCTTATTAGTGAAACATATTGATGTTGATAAAAGTAAAAATATTGATATTCCATATGTTCAGTTTCCTCATAACTCTTATTTCCTATTTAGGATACAAAAGTATCCCATACAGAAAATAAAAAAAGTACAATTTGCATTGAACATTTTGAAGATATGTCTAAAGTGTATCCATTTGTGAATGACATTTTAACCATAACATTTTTTAAGAACTGTGATAGTCTATCCTCTATTCTTATTTTGGTTTGTTTGAAATTAAGCACAAAGCTATACAATGGTATCGAAGCCCGGTTTCTAGCGTTGCAAGTCCACAGACATACCGCTGCGCCACTGGGAGGGCTCTTATTTTGGGAAAACAATCCTTAAAATCTTGTATAAACATTACTATACTGCTCTTAATAGGAACAAGATATTACTCATTCCCAGAGCTGAAAATATTTCAGTTTATGTTGTGGATGCAAAGAATATTTTTTTCCTCACATTAAGTAACTATTTTTAGGGATTTATATTGGTATTGTTGCGTCATCGAGATCATGTGATTCTCACGCCCTCTACTTTCTAAAACTATCCTGTACTTTGGCGAATTATATATACAACACTACCGCATATCTAGTAAGCTCTCGAGCATTCAGGAAAAAACAGGATCCTTCAAGAAGTTCATGACATGTTACTAGCGTCACGTAACAGTTTTCTATCTTTAGGCAGGTTCTTTTGGATCATTTGGTAAAATTATGCGAAATCTAGTCCACAAAATAATAATGAATTAATTAATTTTTTCAACAACTTTTTCTACATGCTACATTCACTTTGACTCACGTTGTAGGCCTAAATTCACAAACAGCATTTAAACAGAAGCTTCAAGATGTACACCTAACTTAATTAGATATTAAAGACAAACAAACATGTAAATCAGAGAGTAACTGAATAGCAGAATAGATGCAATAACTCTCACTACTAACACTGAATAATTATTCTGATATTAAAATTATCCATGCAGTAAATTATTACTCATATTCATATCATAATCTTATTTATATATCCTCCACAAAATGTCTAGGGAATTTCCTCATTAGCCCTTCTAGCAAGCATCCTAATTAAAACATTGAAAATACTGTTTGCAACAATATCCTCCAACCACTGCTTTAGTCTCTCTTCTTGTTCTTCTTGTTTCTTTTGCTGTTCTTGTATTGCTGCCATCAAATCTGCTAAGTTGTAGTTTGATTTGCCACTTCTCGTTTCCATTTTTTTTTCTCTATCCCACTTCTGACACAAATTTGTTACGTATT
>NW_013666112.1:22120-22663 GCF_000517525.1 Limulus polyphemus | reverse complement strand
ATAGAAGGAGGTGACGTGATACTAGTCACGTGACCTCGCTGACGCAACACTGCCCCCTCCTTAGTATTGTTCGTCCCAAACAATAGCCACTCACAATAAACCAATAACAATTAACAATAACTTAATTAAATGTACAGAATTACAAACACAAAATTACAACTCAACAAAGTCTCTTAATTTTATGGGACGTATCTTCTTCCATACTGGTTTCCATCTCGTTGGCTTCTGCTTCAAGTAGGGTTCATTTGCTTCATCAGGAAATGTCCTATCATCGGTAACAGTCACATCAGTGGTAGTAACTTCATTAAGGGCTTCACTGTTTCCCTTCTCAAAACTGAGTAGTTTCTTCTTTGATAGTGGCTTCTTCAGGTGACACGTCTTCAGCAGCGTCATTTGTTCTATTGTTCACTTCGTCCCAACTGAAATGTCCTGGACCGTGACAACGCCAAAGCCTGTTGGCATGCACTACTTTTGGCTTACCTCGCCGACCACATTTTATCCGGAAAGTCACGTCTGAGAGACGATCCACTATGTCATATGGGC
>NW_013666112.1:14419-21213 GCF_000517525.1 Limulus polyphemus | reverse complement strand
CGGTGCCTTCCCATCGAATTCCTGTGGCTTCCTTCGTACTGGATCACCCCTATTGCTGACATTCATATCTGGGATGTGACTTGTAACAGGACTGAAAATGTTTGCATTAGGGTTTAGTTGCGGGGTCTGGAAGGGGCTTGTCATTGTCTGGGACTGATTAAGTCGATGGTTAATGTATCCTCCTTGTGTAAAAGACAATAAGTCATCCTTAAATGTATTTAATTCGCTTTTAAATTTACTAATGTTTTCCATTTGTGTACTCTGGCTTTCTCACAATTGTTGGAGACGTTCTTCTTGTTTATTTTCTTTCTCGTCCATCCACTGCTGTAGTCTTTCTTCTTGTTCATTTTCTTTCTACTCCAACCACTGTCGTAGTCTCTCTTCTTGTTTATTTTCTTTTCCTCCAACAACTGGTGTAATCTCTCTCTTCTTGTTTCTTTTCTTTTTCCTCTAACAACTGCTGTCATCTCTCTTGTTTATTTTGCTGTTCGAGCTGCCACTCTTGCAGGTTTTCTTGCAACTGCTGTTTCTCTTCTTGTTTCTTTTATGTTTCCTCCAACAACTTCTGTAATCTCTCTTCTTGTTTTTTCTCTCGTTTTTCTTGTCTATTTTCTTGTTCTTGTTTCTTTTGCTGTTCTTGTAATGCTGCCATCAAATCTGCTAAGCTGTAGTTTGATTTGCCACCTCTCGTTTCCATCTTCTTTATTTATTTTTATCCCACTTCTGACACCAATTTGTTATGTCTCTGTCTGTCTGCAATTCAATTGTCTCCAGTCACTTCTCGCCGGTCTTATATACTATAAAAGCACGAGTCTAGCAAGCGCTCGAGCCTTCAGGAACATTCTAGATACTCATTACGTGTTACCGGGGTCACGTGAATTCCGCTGTTGTAATAGTATGTACAAGAATTCTTTATAATATGGATATCACAGTTGTATCTCAAACTTTAAATAATTCTCTTTTCTTATCAAAAGTCCACACAGGCTGAGTCAATTACTTTAGAATCCAACTGACAAGACAAATTATTTTTCTCTACTGTTATCAGTGAATAATTCACTTACATTACCCCATGGGTTACTACAGTTGTATATCGATCTTTAAATGTCACCTTTATTTTGTCTAAGTCCATACAGGCAGGTTCAACTACTTCAGAACACCCTTTGAAAAGACAAATTATTCTCCTTATCCATGTTAAACTGTGAAACTCACTTTCAATATCATCTGTTACAGCTAAAATAACAATCAGGCAGTCTGACTTTACATAACGTTTTCTGACTGAATGTTATTTGACTTAACTTTTCTCTACTTCTTTAGTTCTTAACATCAAATAAAAGGGTAGAAATTGGGTGTTCTGTATTTATGTAGTTCTACTATAAGAATATTATATATCATTTATAAAATCAATTAAAAGGGTGGAGGTTGGGAGTTTTACTTTGTAGAATTTTTATCAGGTTGGTTTAATTGTACATTAAAGTTATTTCTAAATATTAAAGGTTACTGCCTTCCCTCAACTGGCTGCAGACAGCAAAAGGCAAGTGGAGTTATTATCTTGTCTGAGGTATATAACTATATTTGTAATGTATGTGTTCTTGTCTTTTGTGTTTATATAATCTTTAAAATGAATGTTAAGAACTATGTATTTATTTATACTTTTTTAGGTTGAATGCCATGCTTATTTTCCTCAAATCAAGTTATTTCAGATTTGCAAAGAACTTAACATCAGCTTGACTGCCTATGGTCCACTTGGCAACCCTAGTCTATCTGGATTTTTGAGAGAAAATTTTGGAATGTAAGTATTGAATATAAAGAAATAAACAAATAAATTTAATATTTTTTAGGTTGCACAAAAATACTTGATGAGTTACTTGTGGAAAGTGTACCTTACTATTTTATGTCCCAAATAAATCAAGAATAGATATTCATTTTCTATTAAATATGTGTGGATTGTTGATTAACTTAATTATATTTCTTATTTAAAAACTTGTATTCAATTTTTTCCAGCTCTTCCACTAACATTAAAATATAGTTTTTCTACCTATATATATTTTTTCTTTGCACAGTAATGCAGAGTTACCAAACTTATTGAAAGATCCTGCTCTTCAAGACATTGCTGAAAAGCACCAGAAAACTGCAGCTCAGGTAAACTTTTATATCAACTTTAATTCTAAAAATATAGATCTCATTTTAGAACTTATACCTTTATCATTGAGTAAATACCATGATATAACTGATAATATCTTTGAAAAATATATTGATATGTTAAGCACTATTGTTGGCTCTCTTAAGAGGAAGAATGCCCTGAACAAAACGATGTCTGACATTAAAGACATCATTCCCAATCATCAACAGTAACAGAGAATCTATGCTGTGCTTGTGTTTCTGTAATAAAAGTTTGAATCGGTTTTGACTGTGCAGAGAGAGATGGTGCCATGGTACACAAAGTGTTCTACATTATAAAAGTCAAGCTTTCCTTTTTCTTGGAACAGAGTACAGAGGTTTTACCAAAAGCAAAGTGTAGTGTAATTTTAGGAGTGTTGTATCCTAAAAATTCTGCTTATGTAAGGCAATCCATTAATGAATTCTGTATAGCCCTGAGTGGAAAATTGAAAGGAATAACTGAAAGGAAAGTGTCTACCACTGTAAAGAAGCTATGAATGCAAGCAATTGTGCTGGCTCCTTTCCTGAAATCAGCTCAGTCTTGAGTTTGACAACTATAAAGAAATGTTTTCCCTTGTTGAAGATGTAATATTCAGGAATTCCAGTAGCATGAAGCTGCTAGTACACAGTGTAATAGTGATTTAGAATTCCATACTCTTAATAAACCACTAAGTGACTGTTTTAAAGGAATATATGCAGGTTATTTCATTTTACAACATGTGTTTAGTTCCCCAAGATCTGAGAAGTGTTTTGTTTGAGGCTCGCTGATATTCTATGTTAGTAAATTCACTGGTCTTCTTTTTTATAGTATATTAACCACACTGGGCTTGGATAGGTTAAGGGAGGTTAAAATAATTCAGACTCCAACCACTAATACATGTTCATTCATCTTTCCTCATTGAATGTCACCAAGTTCCTTTTCTCTTGGTATTTTGACTTAAATTGGCTGCCTGTTGCTTACATAAATTCTACATAACATTGGCAAATTCAGTCAGTATGGATGGACCCATTACTATCTTGAGGAGTGTGGTTGTTCCCTTACTTTTGGTACTTTAGGCTATGTAAATACTTTTTCATTTTATATTTTTGTGATTCAGTTTTTCTTTCTCTTTTCTAAGTAAACAAGTTTATATTTTTAATTTACATCAATTTATTTCATTATTCCAGATTTTATTGCGATGGTTGATTCAACGAGGAATTATAGTTATTCCAAAAAGCTCTAACCCAAATAGGATCAAACAAAACTTTGAGGTTAGTTTTATTTTGTTTTATTTTTTCTTGAATGGAAGAGTTTAGTAAAATTCACAATTAATAGTGTGATATGTTACATTTTTATTATTTTGGGTTATATTGTTTTATTATTATGAAGGTTTATTTGTTTTTTTTATTTCACCATTATATAGGTCTTTGATTTCAACTTGTCTGAGGAAGATGTAAATCAGATAAATGGTTTAGATAGGAATCATAGATTGTTTGAATACAGTGGGTAAGCGTAATATTAGCATCTTTTATGTATTCAGTCTTAATTTATTTTTCTTGAATATAATAAATTTAAGTTTACTTTTTAACATTTTAAATATTATTTTAGAGAATTTACTCAATAAAGAAGCATATCTAGCTACATTTAATAAATAGCTTATAGTAATAGAACCTGGAGCAATGTTCTTCATTCTATAATTTTGAGCTAAGTAAGAATTTTTTAAGTAAACAAAGTACTTTTAATTTTTGACAAAGTTAGCATTATGCACAAAAAAGAAATATTACAAATAAATGTGTTTGATTGTTTAATAAGCAGAACTAGAAGTGGTTCTTTATGTGTTTGATTGTTAATAAGAAGAAATGGAATTGGTTTTTCATGTGTTTGATTGTTAATAAGCAGAAATGGAATTGGTTTTTCATGTGTTTGTTTAATAAGCAGAACTAGAACTGGTTCTTCATTTGTTTGATTGTTTAATAAGCAGAACTAAAACTGTTTCTTCATGTGTTTGATTGTTTAATGAGCAGAACTAGAACTGGTACTTCATGTGTTTGATTGTTTAATAAGCAAAACTAGAACTGGTTCTTCATGTGTTTGTTTGATTGTTTAATAAGCAGAACTAGAACTGGTTCTTTTTTTTCTTATTTTGTTAGGGTGGAAGAACATCCAAATAACCCCTTCAATATCCCATTTTGAGTAATGGAATGATGAAAATCGATGATATACGAGCGTAGAAGATTTAATCTTGTTACTTTATCCAGATATCATTGTTATTTTGGGTGTTTGAAAGTGTTTGGGGAATAATAAAATGATTTGTTTCAAATAAAGGGATTGTTTCATGCATTTTCTTCTTTTCTAATAGTTCAGTGCATAAATATAACACAAACACAGTATCAATAGCTGATAACAGCCGTTTCGGTAACCATGAAGTAATCATAGGAATATCGAGGTATTATCCTCAGAAACTTTGCACTTCCATGCATTGAAAAGATTAGGAAGAGGGTAAAATGAACGCTGTCTGGTGTTTTTATGTTGTTCTTTTCATCTCTATACTGATTATAAATTTCACCACTTTGCATACACAATTCTAAGAACTTGTGAATAAATGCAAAGAAGAATGTATATAACAATGTATCAACCACACTATATCTGCCCTATCTAGTACCGACGAGGCCTTTAACCCAACGCCAGGGCTCATTAGACCAGCTTGTATATACCACAGAGGCAGTAATGGTTGAGACGATATTTATATTTTCCAACTGTGTGAACAACAAACGTTATGATACGAACTAGATTAATTTGATGAAGATCATGGTTACACGCGATCAGATCTCGAACGAATGACATTAAACCTAACATTAGTTTTACTGCCAAATCGAAACACATGCTATGTTGAAAGCATGGGTCCCATCTCGACTGAAAAATATTTCATGACGTCATATAGAAAGTTTACAGTGGCCATCAGAGGAAAATGCTTCACATGATTCTGTAATCTTGTTAGCTATGTTTGATTGCATCTTATCGTAAAATTACCATATAATTGTTGTAATAATAACAATAAGGATGATGATACTAATAAAGTTGGTTAAGAAGGAATATAGATACTCACCCTCACCTTAATGTTTTCCAAGTAAGTTCTTCTTAATGTGTGTGTTCTGGAACATAGCTCTTTTGTTTTTCCAATACAGTACCATAAAACAATAAGAATTAGGCTATTAATCAGAGCAATACTCTTTCGTTTTCAAAAACATTTTATTTGTTATATACGTCTGGGATGCATTTAAAATATTTTTAAAACTAGTTGCGACAAATTTACGACTTACATTCTTTAAACTTTTAAAAAGTTGTCTTTTCTCTTTTCATAATGGTATTTAAATAAATAAGTAAAGTCGGTGCTTTCAACATTTGTTAAGTTGTAACTTTTAACCGTTACGTTCAAAAC
Organism: Limulus polyphemus; assembly: GCF_000517525.1. NCBI lineage: Eukaryota > Metazoa > Arthropoda > Merostomata > Xiphosura > Limulidae > Limulus > Limulus polyphemus. Next base: position 15,637 of record NW_013666112.1, on the reverse strand, counting down.
AATATTTGTACACATTTACTGGAGTCCACTCCGCCATTTCGATTGAATATATTTTTTTAAGACTTATGGGTTTGGAATAATGAAGTCTCATCTGGAAAGTGTACATCGCGTGTTCACTTCGTCGAATGATAAACTTTGGTGCATCGAAGTATATTTGTGTGTTCCTTAAATAATTGGAAGATCCTAAAAGATGGCTGTCGACCAAAGTAGTGCACTACCTTGGTTGTAAAATATATGCATCTTTGAGAGGTCTATAAAATGAGGAGGGCAGGTATGTATACCCTCCCTAGGATCGGCGCCAATGGTTCAACGAATTTGTTTCATTTCAAACTTCGCTTAATGTTATAAAATACTGTTACATATCTGCTTGTTTGTTAATTTCCGATAGCATTTCTTTCCGAGAAACTTCAGCGATACAAGTCCTTTCTTGATTAAACCAGTTTATTATTTCTCGATACAAACATTTATTACACAGTAATTCCACAGTCAGTACGTTTCTCGTCACTTTAAACTTAACAACTTTTATAATACACGCTACAAACCACAGCGATTCACAATCTCGATAATTTCGCCCGAAACTTACCTTGTCTACTGTTCGCTTTATCATACATTCATTACCGCAGGCTTTTTCTGCCAGGCTTATATACCAAAGAAGGGGGCGCCTCGAATGCACTCGGGCATTCCCGATCATTCGAGAAATTTCACGCACGCTACCAGCGCCAGGAGCGTCACGTGACTTCCGCTGTCGTAAAAATACTTTATGCAGGAGGTTTCAATTAAATTAACTGTGTTTTTACATAATAGAGTGTACACGTGTTTATTATATGAAAATAAAAGTATTGTGATTTGTTAGTTGTTTTGTCACCTTGGTAAATGCTACAAACAGCCATCAATCATTGCATTTTCCACTTGTTTTTGTTTTTTTTTGAAAGAAATGATGCAGTTTGACTAGACTAGAAAATAGACGAAAAAAGTGTTGAGAAATGCTTGCAAAAACACTGTGTTGTGTGTCATTTCATTGCTTTTAGTCTTCTGAGAAGGAATTAGCTAAGGAGACTTCGTAAGTTAAGCTTCCTGTTATAGATTCAACAATACAAAGGAATTTAATCTAATATCATCTCTGAGTACTTAAGGTAAGGTTATGATGATTGGATCAACTATTGTTATGGTTAAAAACTAAAATATTAATTTTAGTATAATTTGTAATTAGTTACTCTT
>NW_013666112.1:12541-13390 GCF_000517525.1 Limulus polyphemus | reverse complement strand
TTTCTCTAAAATTCACTTTTTGGGTCTTGAAGATGTTTCTGCACTCGATTGATAGATGATAAAAGATTTCTCCAAAAATACAAAAGTACAAGAAAATCAAATGTAATCATGCGTTTCAGAATATTATGAGCACCACATTTTGTTTCAGCCGTGTTGCCATTCTCACTTAATTGCTCTAACAGTCCTAGCAATTCATCCAGTTTTTCATGTACAACTTTTACTGCCTTTTCTCTTGCACTCCACCGGGTTTCTGATTCAAGCTTGACGGAGGTCTTAAGCTCCTGCTGCAGTTCGTCCCATCGAGTTGTTGAATGAGCAAAGATATTATAAATGGTTTCAATTATACCAAAAAAGGTAATAACTGTTGTTTCCTGATTTGCAGCATGAGGACATGCTAGGTTCAAACTATGGTTGTCACAGTTTATAAACACTGCTTTTGGATTTTTGTTCAGAATTATTTGTTGAACGCCTGACATGACAGCAGCATTATCATAACATTGTGAACAACAATCACACAATAAAATTCCATCGGCTTCTAATTTTGTGCTTATTGTTTTCTCAGTATTGGCAGCGTCTTTTTCCTTTATCTGTATAAAGTCAATAAATGACTCTTTGACTTCTACTTTTCTTGTCTTAAAGTCAATGTCGAAAAACCGAATTCCTTGGGCCACTTGCTCACGATGGGCTAAATCAGGTGTGGAATCAAACAGAATACCATAGTATTTGTTTCTACGAATTGTTGACAAACAATAATTTCGCACATGTGAGGCCATGAGATTTAGAAACTCATTTTGTATTTCAGGAGAAAGATAAGATGTCGACGTTTTCTTGTTTTTAACACGCTCTAAG
>NW_013666112.1:10514-11652 GCF_000517525.1 Limulus polyphemus | reverse complement strand
CACAATCTTGCACTTTGACCTCTGCCATCAAAAGGAACAGATGCTGGCTTACTGGTGTCATCACTTCCATCAAAGAAAGCTCTCATCAATTTGCTTGACTCCACCATTAAAGCTACAAATTGTGCACGTCTTTTGCATCTCTGTGCCCCACTTTCTTTTGTCGACATAATGGGCTAAAAGAATAAATCAATAAATACTGACTACACTATTTAGTTGCAACATGCAAATTGTCAGATGAAAGGAAGCATTCTATTTTCCTAAGTTCCTAACCACAAATTATATTTAAATTGCACAATTATAGTTGCAACTCAGGACTACTTAGGCACATCTGGACCTGGTTTCACTTTAACTGCCATTATTTAGACCACCCATACTCATGTTAATTAATGTGACACAACAGTAAGAAAATCAACGCAGATGAGTGTATATGCTGGTAAATCATGCTTATGAGCACCATATAAATTACTGGCAGTTGCTAAATCACATTTAAAAACTCGATAGGTTTAACTACACGAACACTAAAGGAGACAAGTCTGAAATTGCTTGAATGAAAAATACACACACTGTGGAGAAGGGTGTAATCATAACATAATACAAGCCTAGAGGCTCAAAGGCTATATTTAATATTAAAAGTTTTGATAGAATGAGAAAACTTAAATATAGGCTAACTAATTAGTAGTGCTAAATTACAGTTCCTAGATTAAGTCGCTAGTACATATAGATGTAACATTAATGTTAGACCTGTTATTTTCATCTTTTTAGTCTTAGGTTTGGATTTAGATGTAATAATAATGACAGAAATTTTGCTTTATATATCTAAACTAGACCTTATATTTGGGTGCATAGATTGAAAGCACCTTGTATTGAATCTACCTAGATCTAAATATAATCCTGTCCCATCAATTCTAGATTTAGATTTATTAGGCCTAACTTTTAGAACAAATGTTACATCTAGATCTATTAACTTAGTTGTTAGATCTGTCCCATTGCAATGCCTAGTTTACTAGTTAATGTAGGTCTAAGTATGTCTATAATATAGGCTACAATTTGTATGATGATGGACCAAGGGTCTAGAAATAAAGTTACAACTGCAATTAGACCTAAAGTCTAGTACATTAGTTGGTGTAAGACATGATTT
>NW_013666112.1:7882-9995 GCF_000517525.1 Limulus polyphemus | reverse complement strand
ACCAATTAATGTTACATCAATCTCGTATTTTCTTTTTGTTGAACATACACTTACTTGTACGTTGTACTCTAGGACTCTGATCTACAGATGAATGATGGAATAGTGTAATTTACTTCTGTACTTCAATTCGGTTTCACTGTATACCAGTAGGCGGCTTTTCAAAGTTAAAACTGCAAGCGTAATACACACAAATAACGTAACACTGTGTCGTATTTACTTAACGTAGGGCAGATGCGCTATATCCTAGGGGAGGGCATAATTATTAATTAATAGGCATTATAGGCCAGAGGATATTTTGCGCCCCTTCACACCTGCGTCCGGGGCGACTGCCTCCCCTTGCTCCCCTCTTGCTACGCCAGTGGTTTCAAGGTATTTTCTTTGAGATTTGTATGCAAGATTAAAACTGTGATCCAAACAATATTGTAATATTTGTTTCATCGTTCGTACTTATAGTTTAACTGTGTACTAAGAAAGGTTGGAACTTTTAGCTAGAAGATTCACTTTCTTCAGACTACACTTTATTTAACTAGTTCCCTGTTGTTCTGATTGGCAAGTCACGGAATCATCAGTTTTTGCCCAACGAAACGTTCAGACTAGACTTTATTTAACTGGTGGTTCGACATGGCCAGGTGGTTAAGGCGCTTGAATCGCAATCTGAGGGTCGCGGGTACGAATCCCAGTCCCACTAAACATGCTCGCTCCTTCAGCTGTGAGGACGTTATAATGCTACGGTCAAACCGCTATTCATTGGTAAAAGAGTAGCCGAAACGGTGGCGGTGGGTGGTGATGACTAGCTGCTTTCCCTCTAGTCTTTCATTGCTAAATTAGGGACGGCTAGCGCAGATAGCCCTCACGTAGCTTTGCGCGAAATTCAAAACAAACCAAACCATTTAATTGGTTCCCTGTTAGACCGAGTCAAATTATTTACAAAATCCTACAAAACAAGCAAATTAATAAAACATTTAAATCTAGACGGGACTCTCTTACAGGTAGCAACATTAGCAAAATTCTTAGGGGTTACATTTGACTCAAAGTTAAACTAGATACAACACATTAATAGCATAAAAACCAGAATTTGGAAAAGAGCGAGTTACCTTAGAAGCCTGACTGCAACAACCAAGGAGCTTCTCCAGAAAACATATTAAAAATTTACAAAACATACATAAGACCAGTCGTAGAATACGCCTGTATAACGTTGATAAATGTATCAAAAACACACATCAATAAACTACAGCAAATACAAAATTATATTTTAACGAAAGCATATAGAGTCCCACAATCAACAAACTCAGAATTTCTACACAGCTATTCAAATATTCCAACATTATCAGACTGACTCTTAGAGAACTCACTTCAATATTACAATAAAAATATTTAAAAAATGAACTGATCAGTAAACTAGAGAGTTATATAATACATGATGAACCAAGCCCTAAATACCTCTCCCATCTAAACATCGTAAATAAAAATCTTACAGGCTAAACAGTGCTAGACTAACTGAATCCTAGACATAAACGTAGCTCTATTTTAAAAAGGTTTTGCATGTAAAAATAGAATTATGTGTGTGTGTTTCAGTGGTGGGATTCAGCCGGTTCGCACCGGTTCGTGTGAACCTGTTCTTAAAATTTAATGACCTCCACGAACTGGTTGTTAACAATCGTATGTATAGGCCTAATAATAACGTTACAACTTACAAGTACGCGTGTTTACAACGCAACTTTACTAGCAGGCTAGGCGGACTAGGTCTACTAGATTTCTGATGAATCATTTGCTAGCAGGTAAGTGTTTTTTATACAGGTTCTTATGATCTTATCTAAATTATTATTATTAGATCTAACTTAGTTATATCATCTACTATAGGCCAAGCGTTCTAGGCCTATGTGTGAGTGCAAATCTGTGCTGAATTATTAGCCAGCGGGTGAACGCTTTTTCTACAGATTCTTATCTAAATAATTACGTTAATCTATCATTATTATACCTAAGGTTAGATCATCTATATACATAGCTCTAGGCTCCTAGATCTATATAATTAATATACCTTATACAGCTATGAAAATTGAAATGTTATGCTAATAATTCGCAAGCACGAAATTGCATTAGAAAATATTTCCCC
>NW_013666112.1:4340-6882 GCF_000517525.1 Limulus polyphemus | reverse complement strand
ACATGCTGCTAGTGAGAGAACCTTTTGTTAAAATATTTGAATCCCACCACTGGTGTGTGTGTATATATATGACTGTTAAGTTGAACTGTACTGTGAACAAGAACTAATAGTGCGATCACACATAAGTGAAACTAGTGAAAATATACGAGTAAATATTACCCCAGGAATTGGACATGGCACGAAAAGGGTATGTTAATTAAAACTGCGGACAATGGATAAAATGTAACATACTATGAGTAATGCAACAACAACGTAACAAAGGGTTATTACCTAGGATTCGATAAGAGTGCAAACAAAATAACAATTCCTGAGAGGGAGGAAGAGGTTTACGCTGAACCTGACCCTCACTGGTCCAAAACATGGACCGAATCCCGATAAGATGGTTCCCTGTTGTTCTGACTGGCAAGCCACAGAGTCATCAGTTATAGCCTAACGAAACGGACCATATTGTGACCATGCGATTTAGCCTAGTAAGCACGAGACTTCCAAGTTACATATATGTCTGTTGTGTATTATTTGCAAATCACATGTGTATATGTTGCAGCATTTTTCAGGCATTTTATCTGGTCTGCTTTAAAATGATTATTATTCACATTCATTTCCTTATTAATTGTCGATTGAACTTTATTCTATTCACACGAGAACGATAAATCACAGAACGCTATATCTGTTTGGCAATAGCCTACTATTGGTAAGACATCAGCGTAATCTGCATATCAGGCCGTGTTCCTGTAGGCTGACGTGTTTGTCGCTTTCTCGTAAGGTATTGACCGTGATAGTGGAACGCCATACAAACAGTGACTGTTTCTAAGAAAAGTGTACAAGGTGGCCTCAATTCGATTGTTTGGTGAAGGATTTGTAGGCCGAACCAGAGGCAGAGAAATTTGAGGATTATGTCTACGTCTATTAAGGGTAAACTCTCTCTTGAATGTTTTGAATTAAAAAGCCTTATAACATCAGCAAAGTGTTTAAACTGTAACACAAAATGTTTAATACATAACTTACCTCCCATCGTGTTAAAAACTCCTTTATCGTACACTCAATTCCGAAAACTACACCATTGTCTACGTAAGTCAATCGAAAATTACTGACCCGTCATACTTTTGATAGCTTGACAAGCTAATTCCTAAGGCTGTTTATTTTTCTTTGTGAACGTTATGACGTGATTTACTTAGAACACATGATCTTGCAAAATACTTTCTGACGTTGAGGAACAGGAAAGTAATTCTGTTGTCTCCTAGGGGTTGAGCTTTATACATACAAAACTTCCTGAAATAATGATGCCCAACATTACCACGCTTTACCGTCACAGAAGAACTGACATGTGCTTTGATAACTAGGGAAATTGACGTATGTTTTACTATCACAGAGGAAAGGGCGGTATAATTTATATAGGAAGTAGCATTAAATAGTGATTGGAATAATTAATTTAACACGTTTCTGAACCTAACATAAACAGACGCATGCCTAATATTTTCTACCTTTAAATAATAAGATAAACATTCTAACTTCACCAAGAATTTTGAACACTTTTTACACATTTTTTTTTGTGTGTTTTAGCAGTAGAGGATTAATCAAGGAATGTGGCAAAGTTCCTATCACTCTTGCTATCTATTGTTCTGGTTTATTTCCCCCTCGGTGTCATGAGCGCTTTTTCGTGGAAAAGATCGATATGAAATTGGACATGGTATACTAGAGGCAGGCATTGATATATGCCACAGAGGGGGCAGGTGATACTTTGAGAATATAACCTCACTCATTTTTTAAAATTAGAATGGCTATCGTATATAGTGCTATGCTGTCTTTGCCTAGAGTATCATAATTTGAGTGGATTGTTAAATTTACGTCATCATCATGTGAAATATCATTATCTTCTTATCATATTTACAATCCCAACAAGTTCAGAAAGTTTTTAACCTTTGGTAAAAGCAGTTTTCTGTCCAGTACACTTCATTTTAGTTACACTATGCTCGGTTCCTTCGTTACTCCAAACTCGGTCAAAGCCAAAGTTCAGGCTTACTCCGTAATACATTTACTTATCGAACTATTATTTATTTGAGGATACTTTTGTTTGAATTTATGCACAAAGCTACACAATGGGCTATCTGTGCTCTGCCCACCACGGGTATCGAAACCCGGTTTCTAGCGTTGTAAGTCCGCAGACATACCGCTGTGCCACTGGGGGGGCTTGAGGATACTACCTGAGATGTAAATTAGTGTACCTGAGAATATCACACTAGCATGAATGAATGGCTTTTGTTTATATGCAGTTTTTAAATCTAAAATAAACACCACAAAAGGATGAGTACTCTAAATACATATTACACTAGGAATATACGATTGAAATATACAATGTACTGATTATTTTACTTGAGAACATTTTTTCTTCTATTCTAATTATATTCAACAAATCACTATATTAATAACACCAACACAAAAATTCAATAATAACAGCAACTTGAAATAGAATCGGAATTCTAATAGTATAAAAGATTTTGATTTTGAAAAATTATAGTATATATATATATATATATATATATAC
>NW_013666112.1:0-3341 GCF_000517525.1 Limulus polyphemus | reverse complement strand
TACGAATTACATGATTTCCTATAAGTTATTATATTCGATTAGTGCGTTTTCGATTAGTGCGGCTCTTTTAAAGAACACATTAACCGCACTAATCGAGGGATTCCTGTATATATATATACTCTATAAATTGAATTATCATTGAATACGAAGGTAGATTTTAATTATTGCTATATTGTCAGAAGTCAAATCCGCTTCTCTGAAATAAAATTGCGTAACTTAACAACAATGTATCATTAACACTGATATTAGAAGTTTGTAGAAATTATTGTTCGACGAACATCTTCTAACGAAATGAAGCGTAACATTTCTCCAGGAATTATTAATATCTGAAGTACATTGTTTATATAAGTATTATAAAAAAATAGCAAAAAATATAAATATAAGTGAGCATTGAACATCAACTATAACTAAGCATGTCTTTAATGGAGGCCTTGACGCACAGTAAAAATGAAATTTTTCAATGTAGCGAGACAATATGCTCCAGTGGTTCAGCAGTGAGCATAGCAGAGATAGCCCATTATGCTGCTTTATGTCTATAAATTTCTTTTTAATCTCTTCATGTCATTTTCATACATTCGTTTCTTGTTACCACAAATCTACACAATGGGATGTCTATATTCTGCCCACCATGGGTATCGAAACCAGATTTTTTGCGTTATATTAATGTTCATGCTATGAAAATATGCAAACGTCTTACATGGATTATATGTTGCAGCTTTCCCTTAGAGTTAAAATCCACTTTACAAACCTACAACGCTAAAATCTGATGTTCGATTCCCCGCGGCGGTCACAGCAGGTAAGCCCAATATGGCTTTACTCTAAAAAAAAACAAACAAACAATCACGTTAGAATAATGGATAATTTTTTCGATGTCACGGTTTAATAACTTATGCAATCACCTAGGCCGAACTATGAAGTAGTGATTATATATAATATAGATACGTGTATATGTAACAACTTTTACCCAACGGTTCAGCTGCTAATCTAATACAGTCTTCAGGGAAGTCCTCCGAAGGATCATTTCTATGTATGTGGTGGCCTGGATTCGATCCTGGGTATAGTAGTCTGATGTGTTATCCATTATAACTTGAATCAACTGATTATTTCATGTTTTCAAGAGAGTTATCTAGGATTTTGTTGGCTTCTATGCTAGGTAGACTGAATGTGTTATCACTTCGGTATTACCAAAACGATTGGATGATACACCAGATTTTCATCAAGGCCCAGCTTCGAAACCCGACTTCCACGAGCATAGAAATAGGTCTTCCCAGGGCCTCCTTGAAGGTGACAACAGTTTAAAAATCTAAACATAGGATAGAACTAGCGAGCAACTGTTATATAGCTATATATCTGTATGAAACTGTTACAAATGACTAAGGTGATTATATAGACTACTAACCATGACAACGATTGATATTCGATCGCTATAACCTTACCTTCTAACCTTCACAACCTAACACCTAGTACGGAATTTAGAGATTGAAAAAACCATTATAATAAATTACCAAAATAAATATCCACCTCCCATTCCTTCGTAAGCAAAAAATATTACAGAGTTCCTAAAAGATCTATGGTTAGATTACGTATCAACAACCTACGATGTCAAATACTAACTCAGAATATTAATAAAGCCATGTTCCAAGATAAGATCAAATATCACCATATAAATAAACACAAGAAGCAGCATAACGTGAACATCGAAGATGGGATCAAATATCACCATATAGGCATACAAAGAATTCAAAATATGATTAATGACCTATATACAACAGGCAGCATAGAATCTATCAAGATACGCACAGCTGTTCAAACTTTCTTTCAACGCGCACACAAAATTCACAAAAAGAAACTAAAGCCACTCCTAGATTCTAAAAACAAGAAGCCTATTAACATAATAGACGTACCTAAACATACCATGATAAACTTAAGTAAACAACTAGTAACAGAACTTGAAGAAAGTGTATTTTTCACGAGGTGCAGCGGTTAATTAACAATCAATGGTCCGAGGTTTCGTTTCAGGTGGCTCGGGGAAGGTTTAATAATGACGGAAAGGAAGTAGTGACATAGTGTATAGATCCAATTGTGGTTCATCGAGATAGAAAAAATTCAGGTGGTTGGGAAACAAACAAGTTTAGTAACCACAGATATATATTCTAAGCATCCTCCAATGATTATTACAATATAACAATATCTTATCGAGTATATATAGACTTTTAGAATTTTGTTGAAAAATTATCCTATTTATAAAGTTAAAAGGTTAAGACGACATATGTCTTCTCAGTTAGGCAATCTATAAATAAAAAACAGAATCCTTGTCAGCACATTGTATTTCAAGTTATTAGGTTATTAGTTAGGAAACTCGACAACTGAACATTCTATTTTATATATATTGCATCCACATTTCAAAATGTGTCGTAACTTAAAGAATAAAAATATAGATTTACCGTATGCTATTGTTGAGCGATTCTAAACCGCGACCCCAGATTGTGAGTCAAGCACCCTAACCAGCAGACTATGACAGGCCTGGACTGGCGAGAGAGAGAAAGAAAATGAAATCTTTATAATCTTTCTCACATCAGTCCTGTCTCTTTAAGTTAAACTAAAACAAACTTAAAAAATGAAAATACACTGAAAGTTGAAACGAAAAATAAAAAATAAAACAAAGTTAAGCAAAGATACTAAACGTTAAACTAAAGTGCGGCAAAAAGTTATATCTTAAGAAAATAGTCTAAAAAAAATGAATTACACTTTTTTCAAAATTCTAAATCTGCTAAAAAGATAAGTTACAGAAACATCCGTTAAACAAATGAGAACATGGCTTTTAGTACTATAAAATGCAATAAAAACTTAAGCCAGTTTGCACATGAAACTTCTTTTGCACTTGACCTTTGTCCATTCATGCTCGACCACAAAAGCGGGGATACTCCAGACCTTTAACGGATTTGCTGACAGAAAATAAAGTTTTATATTCCTGAATGTGACACGTTATCTTCCCTGCATGAATCTCGAATAACTGCCAATTGGAGAACGATATTTCAGATATAGCTGAAAAGAAGCAAATGTTACGTTTCCGGTAAAATTCTTTCCGAGGAACTTCAGCGATACAAGTCCTTTCTTGATTAAACCAATTTATTCTTCCTCGATACAAACTTTTAGTACACATTCATTCCACAGTCAATACGTTTCTCGTCACGTTAAACTTAACAACTTTTATTATACACGCTATAAATCACAGCGATTTACAATCTCCAAAACACACCCTAGCTCGAAACAGAATCGTAAATTACTCGGAACTCTCTTAATTCAATCCCCGCAGGCTTTCACTGCCACGCTTATATACT
>NW_013666111.1:556309-558768 GCF_000517525.1 Limulus polyphemus | reverse complement strand
CACAAAACAAATAATCAAAACATTTCAGAGGTGGGGGCGCCAAAAGTGTCTTTGCCCCCGGGTGCTGAGAACCCCTTGCTACGCCACTGGATAACCGAGAAAATTTTTACTTGATCTATAATAAGTTCGAGTATCGATTGTGAGATTAGCAGGTGAAGAACAAAGAAAAAAACTTGATGCACCCATTGTTAATAATACACGTTACGATTTTGTAGTAAATAAACTGAGAAAAACTCGTACAACACGTAGGATCAATACTTATGGATATTGATACGAGCCTTTTGAGAGTACACAAGTGTAAGTTTTGATGTCAACCAGACATTAAAAACAACAACAACAACAAAACATGAAAATATCGATTGAAACAAACCAGAAGAAACTGGGAATTTATTGCGATATGCCACAGTTGCTTTGAGAAAATTCGTTTCCAGAGAGAGAGAGAGAATCTAAAACTCTAAATGATGCATCCAAACGCTAATTCTTAAATGGAGAATACTGTTACAATAATTGGTAAATTTCATAAAATGGAAATGTTAAAAATGAAATTAAATAAAAAATTGCAAGACAGAAAACTATATGAAACTAATCGGACACATCACTCGGGCTTTTCCGTCGTACCTCGTAAAAACACTGACTTAGTGACTAACAATAACATAGTACCAAGGCCCGGCATGGCCAGGTGGTTTGGATGCTCAACTCGCAATATGAGGGTCGTGGGTTCGAATCCCCGTCCCACCAAACATGCTCGCCCTTTCAGCCGCGGGGACGTATAATGTGACGGCCAATCCCACTATTTGTTGGTAAAAGAGTAGCCCAAGTGTTGGCGGTGGGTGGTGATGACTAGCTGCCTTCCCTCTAGTCTTACACTGCTAAATTAGGTACGGCTAGCGCAGATAGCCCTCGTGTAGCTTTGCACGAAGTTAAAAAAACAAACCAAACTTAACGCACGATATTATTTGTCTATTTTTTTATTATTGCACTGAAGTTTCTTTTTTTTTGTTATATTAATAATCTTCAGTTTCTCTATAATTCCTGTATTGGGAAGTACAGGTATTGGATTGGCTTCTGATTTAGCAAACATATGCATCTCTTGGTCTTGAAAATATCATTAAAGTTAATGTTTTCTGCTTGAATACAATTAATTTTTGAAACTTCAGAATTGTAATGTAGGTTAAACTTGCCGTACAGATTGCCAGGTGGTTAGGGCGCTCGACTTGTAATCTGCGGGGCGCAGGTTCGATTCCCCGTCTCACAAAAACATGCTCGCCCTTTCAGCCATGAGGCGTTATAATGTGACGGTCAGTCCCACTATTCGTTGGTAAAAGAGTAGCCCAAGAGTTGTCGATGAGTGATGATGACTAGCTGCCTTCCCTCTGGTCTTACACTGCTACATTATGTACGGCTAGCGCAGATAGCCCTCGTGCAGCTTTGCGCGAAATCCAAAAGAAACAAAGAAACAGCTTGCGGGGTAGTCGTCAGTTTCCTTTATTTATGATATTTTTTAAAAAATTCGATATGAGAATTTTGGTATCAGTCTTTTTACAGTTGCTGTTAAGGAGTTTTCAACACATGAAGTTTTGGAATGATACTTATATAAAGTTTTTACCAGATAGATGAATGCATATATAAATATTACCGATGAGACTTTGCTTTCGAAAGAAAATAGTTAGTAGTTAACTCTTCTATCTTTTATTCGGTAACGTTCAAAATTAGTCGTCATAAGCCATTTAAATACTGTAGTAAAGAAAACTTTTACTAAGTAAGAATGGCATATATACGAGTACAATTTTAACAAGCTTGTTCTAGCTAGTTTCTCCTCTTATCTGTGAGTTGACATGATTTTTAACAGAACAAGAAACGCTAAAAGAAACCATGATTTCAGTAGACATGGGTCTCCTCTTATCTGCGAGTTGACATGATTTTTTAACAGAACCAGAAACGCCAAAAGAAACCATGATTTCAGTAATATATACGAGTACAATTTTAACAAGCTTGTTCTAGCTAGATTCTCCTCTTATCTGCGAGTTGACATGATTTTTAACAGAACCAGAAACGCTAAAAGAAACCATGATTTCAGTAGACATGGGTCTCCTCTTATCTGCGAGTTGACATGATTTTTTTAACAGAACCAGAAACGCCAAAAGAAACCATGATTTCAGTAATATATACGAGTACAATTTTAACAAGCTTGTTCTAGCTAGATTCTCCTCTTATCTGCGAGTTGACATGATTTTTAACAGAACCAGAAACGCTAAAAGAAACCATGATTTCAGTAGACGTGGGTCCTGACCTGTAGGTATTTTTTTATTATTATTTTTAATCTTTAGCCTTCCAGTACCTTGTTGTCGAATTATAGACTCCATTTATGAACATTGACACTGTCGTATACTAGTTCTTGTCAAAACGACGGAATAGAGTAGTTTCTTACGATTACTCAGTTTTTTTGGTAAAGACAGGAA
>NW_013666111.1:543542-555711 GCF_000517525.1 Limulus polyphemus | reverse complement strand
GCCCCCACGGCTGAAAGGGCGAGCATGTTTGGTGTGACGGGAATTCGAACCCGCGACCCTCAGATTGCGAGTCGAGCGCCTTATCCACCTGGCCATGCCGGGCCGGTAAAAGAGTAGCCCAAGAGTTGGCGGTGGGTGGTGATGACTAGCTGTCTTCCCTCTAGTCTTACACTGCTAAATTAGGGACGGCTAACGCAGATAGTTCATGTGTAGATTTGCGCGAAATTCAAAACAAACAAACAAACATAGTACCAGAGTAACAGTTGAAAATGAAAGACCGAAGTCAAAGCTACCATAAGGGATAAAATTTTGGAATTAAAATAAGTAATAATAATACTAAATTGCTATAATAATAGAAATAGCAGTAATATTATCTCAAAATCTTGCTTATCACGTGTAATTTACAAGGAGGATGTAACAAAAAGGACAAAATGTAGACAATTCTTTCGCTTACGTCAAACGCATTACTGCCAAAGGGTTGTTTATGTTAAGCGATGGTAATCACTTTCGTAAATTAGATCTATTTTTATCCATGATTTTTGCTAGATTTCGCGAATTACCAAAATCCACCAAATCAATGTGTATTCCTATTATTACATAAGAAGTTTTTTTCTTACTAAGTAAGACGAACAAGCTTGAACAATTTTCCGATTGTATGTTTTGGGTTTCGGGGATAATTCCACTCTTCAGTCATACATACTTAAAATTATTTTTAGCAAGCCCTCTAACGGTTATTTACAAAGCAGCATTAAAATGACCAAAAAGGGTTTATGTAAAAAATGGGTTGTCGCAACTCACGTGTATTAGTAATTATAAAAAAAAATCATAAACATGGTAGCCCATGGGTGCTCATGGTTGTGACTCTAAACCACAACAAAAAACAATAAAAACAAAACTGCAAAATCACCTATTCATTAAATCTGGGAAGTATAACTTCTGCAAATCTCTCAAGAAAAACAACAAAAAGAACTGACCATCTTGAAAACGTAATCTAGTTCAATACTCAAGTAAAGAGCCAAAGTATTTCAAAATAAGTTTAACTACGAATTAACTGAACTCCTTAGGGTAAAAACTGGACTATTTCTGTGTCCTCTTTAATATTAGTTCGATGTTACTTTCGAAACCGGAAGTTTTAATAGATATCTAATAATAATATAATGGTTTTAATAGATATGTATATAGTAATAATCTGAGAACTATAATATATATCTGGTAATAATCTATGGGTTTTAATATATTTCTGGTAATAATATATTATTATAGTTCTCAGATTATTACTATATACATATCTATTAAAACCATTATATTATTATTAGATATCTATTAAAACCCATAGATTATTACCAGATATAAGATTATTACTATATACATATCTATTAAAACCATTATATTATTATTAGATATGTATTAAAACCTATATATTATTACCAGAAATATATCAAATCCATAAAATTACTGATCCTCTTGATTAATGTGTGAGATGCTCTATTAAAAACCCTTAGATTGTTACTATATATCTATCAAAACCCATAGATTATTACCAGATATATATTAAAACCCATAGATTATTAACAGAAATATATCAAAACCCATAGATTATTACCAGATATATATTATAGTTCTTGAATTCTTCCTACAATAGTTCTGCCTGATATGATATCTTTACCCACAGATATTCAGCATTCAACATACGTAAATACGTTTATAGCTGTCATGCAGTTTGGATAGAACTAAAATGTTCTCCATCTTCTTGACTTTGTAAACATTAAAATAAAAAAATAACTGTAGAACCTTTCAGAACACACTCATTGACTTCATTAGCTCGGTTTAAAGCTACGTCTTACTTCAGTCCACAATAACCTAATTTTTTAAATATTTAATAATTTACATATTCAAATATCATTTCCTTGTATGAACCAAAATCCATAAAAACGAAAACACGATCACTTATACTAGACCACTAGAATTACGGAAATTTGTAAATCTGTTCTTTTCCTTGTAAAGCTCTTATTTTTAACTGTTTCGTGATGTAGAGTATATATATTAGCACTTGGATTATTCACGAAATTGGTATCCTACAGAAACAAGGAAATCACACAATAATGTTAAAGCCCAAACCCCTTTTCTTAATCTTTACTTATAATGATTTTAATAGCCACATTGGGCTATCTGCTATGTCCACGGTGTGGAATCGAACCCCGGAATTATCGCGTTATAAGTCCGTAGACTTACCGCTGTCTCACCAGGGGACACTGGTTTGGTAAATTCGGTGGCTACTTTTCAATAAGGATTTATTCTGCACTGTTATAAATTAGTATAATACAAAACATTCCCGATGAAAGTTTACGAAAACCGTTTTGAATTACGTACAAATAGAATGTACCAACCACAGAGGATCCTATTCACAAAACCTGGTTTACAAAATCGTAGGAAAACCAGATAAAGTTTTTTCTGGCCTTTTCAAGATACCGATACAATAAAGACAAATTGAGCAATAAGTTTTATACTAGAAAAAAGACAAGACACGTGCTCGCTTTTCACAGACAGAGTGCGTGGCGAAATGAAATATTGGGTTATATTTTACCGGTACGAAGTCGATTTAATCACGAACATTCCATCCCTCAAAAATCAGTAATAAACATCAAAAATTCAACAGTACTTCAAATTATTTGAAACCAACGAGGTGGCTTAATCTTATAAAATTAGAAAACGTGCAAGAGAATTAACAAAACGCTTAATTACTTGACTTTACAATCAACACCTTGTACTAGAAACAGCTAAAAGCATGCGGCTGGTTATTCAGGGGAAACAAATATATATACATGTTGCTGCGTGGTGGACCTCCCATTAAAATGACATACACACACACAAAGCACTCAACTAAAGACAAAAACAAAACACCAACAAAAAGAGGTTGTGCCTGAACGTTCACCTTTCTATGAAACAAATTTATGGTATTTGTGCACTACGAAGTATTTTGCCTTACCGTGTTGTATTTAAAACGTAAGCCTAACATATCTGTGGTTTTGAATACGTTATCGTCTAAACAAAGTGTCCGTTGGTGCGCGCTTATCTGACGTCAGTATATATACATCTCGTTTAAAACTGTATACAGGTACACTGTTCTCATACTCGACAGGTCTTGTTTGGTCCAAGGCTATTAAACATGTAAAAAGCACACACACACACACATATATACACTCATAATTAAAAAAAAAAAAACATATTAACCCTTTGTACCCGAGAGGCAGAAAAGTTGCGCCACCTCCCGGCAATAATAATAATATCCTTTTATGCTATTATGTCTAACGAAAGGCATTTAGGGTAACGACGCTACAAGCTAAGTTTAATTTGGATAGTAGGTTAGAAGAACCCAGAGTTGTGACAAAAAGATTAGCGGAGGTTTAGCCTAAGCATCCACATATGCACATTCAAAATTAAACGATACAAAGAAGACGTGAATCTTTCATATTTAAAGAATAAACTCGGGCTTATTCTTTTGTTCCCAGTATCAAATACTTCTTTCACACGCACGTTTACAATTTTTGGAGACCGTAAAACAACTTATAAAACTCAAATACCTTAAATTGGTATGTGTGTGTGTGTGTATATGAAAATAAAGTGAAACAATATAAATTAAAATTCATTTCTTTGTCACATTCTCTTCTCTCCAAAACACACACACATATACAGTTGTTGCTTGTTTGGTTTGTGTTAGACCAAAGCCACATTACGCTATCTGATGTGTCCACCGTGGGGGATCGAACCCCGGATTTTTTTGCGTTGTAAGTCCGTAGTCTTAGAGCTGCCCCACCGTGAGACACACACACAAAGAATGATTTTGACTTTCAACTGCTGTACAATTATAAAATTTTCGAAATTAAAATATTCTTTAATAAATATATATATATATATAAAACCGCTCTGTGACATGAAAAATATTTTGATTGTTTTAACTTTATGTATTAGTGTATTTCTTCTAATGAAAGTTTATTTAAACTATTCGGGAAAAGTGCACACAAACTATCACACATGCATTTTTTATGGGGTCATATTCCCATCATCGTTCTAAATCTCCTCTTTCTCCAATCACGATTGAGAAAAAAAAAGTTATTCTTCATTGAATATTCGTCAAAATTTCATAAAAACTCTTATGTTAAGGCCCATAGTAACGTGGGTCCTATGTACGTTCAGGTCTTTAAATGTAAAAAAAAGGGGGGAAGAGGGACTAACCACGCACATGAACACTGATTGAATCTCTTCGCATGTATGGATTAATGCAAAAAACGAAAAATATCTAACACACAGTCTTAACAAAACATACAAGTGAGAAAAAGAACAAACAAACATGTGATTCAGGAGTTCACTACAATCCTGTGACCCTGGTAACAAGCTACTGAACTGCATTATATGTATACCGCTCATAAAATATATGTGTCTGGCATGTCCTGGTAGTTAGAGCGCTTGATCCTCAATTTGCAGGTCGCGGGTTCGAATTCCAGTTTCCCGTCACCGAACATGCTCGTCCATTCAGCCGTGGGGGCATTATAATGTTACGGTCAATCCCACTATTCGTTGGTAAAAGAGTAGTCCAAGAGTTAGCGGTGGGTGGGTGAGCGGTGTTGACTAGCTGTCTTCCCTCTAGTCTATCACTGCTAAATTAGGGAGGGCTAGCGCTGACAGCCCTCCGGTAGCTTGACGTGACGGTCAATCTCACTATTCGTTAGGAAAAAGAATAGCTCAAGAGTTGGCGGTGGGTGGGCGATGTTGACTAGCTGCCTTCCCTCTAGTCTATCACTGCTAAATTAGGGACGGCTAGCGCTGACAGCCCTACGGTAGGTTAATGTGACGTTCAATCACACTGAGATTCAGTAAGAGTGCAAACAAAATAACAATTCCTGAGAAGGAGGAAGAGTTCTACGCTGAACCTGGTCCAAATGGACCGATTCCCGATGAAGATGTACTTATAAAGAAGTGACGTGTAAATAATATTTGGTAAACTCGTGGCGAAATACAAGTTTTTAGCAAAGTCATACAGCTTCAGCATGCTATATAGCACATGACATTAGCATGCTTTTTTGTACATTTCCACGTATTATACGAGTATGCCAAATGCATGGTTCAATGCTCCAATCAACAGATTCCGATTTTCTGTCATTTCAGTCTTTAGTAACAGATTGACAATAGGGCAGAAATATGAGTTAATTTCCGTAAATCTATTTTCATGTATTTAAATTCAACTTGATACTTTCAAAAAAGAAGCATTTTGAACCGGTGAATAAATAAAAGCCACCATTTCGTTCCAACTGTTCTTTTGCTATGTTATTTCGATGATATATTTATACATATCTTTGTGAGTACACAAAACAACAACAACAGCAAAAAAAAAGACTTTGTACGTATTTCGAAGAAGATAAATTCTTCTAGGAAAGCTCTAAAGTTCGACGAAAAACAATTTTCGTCGTTAGTTGACAAACTGTCGCCTAGCAACAGCTTTTTTTGCCCTCTTGAAAATGAAATAAAGAAACTATAACATATTCAGCAAACAAAATAGTATCAACTGCAGTACGAATTAGACAAACATTTCTGATATAAGACAAAAGTTTATGGCTACGTGAAAAATTTAGGTATAAGCTTACATAATATGCGCCACCATCTATTGTGGTATGATTAGTAATACCAGCGTAATATTACATCATAATAAGACATATACAAGTTTAAATAACATCATTCCATATTGACCCAATACGAATTCCCAGTACAAAGTGTGTATAACACAAGTTCAACTATATATTGTTTGTTGTATGCCGCTACCGAGGATGCTTATCGCATAATACCAGAGTTCTTCGTGTAGACTAGGCTACAACATACAAAGTCCAAGTTGAAACGTTAGCGGTTTTATTTTCACTCTTCTTACCGGGAACCTTTAATAGGCTAGTAAAGAACGGTGTGATTTATTGTCAATCACTATTATTACGATGTAATATCACACACAATTATTAGCTAAACTTCACACTTTACTAGTTAATTAGAAGGGTATATTACTCGAAACGTCGTCTTGATTCTCAAAATTGCTATCATATGATGACATTGATGAAGTACATTTTGTGACATATTTCGATGATATATGATTATCAAACTCACTTTGTTTACAGGCTATTATAAAGACTGTTATACATACAGGGTAGACCACAGAGACCCCCCCCCCCAAAAAAAACTAACAGGAAACGAAACTTCAAGTAACACTAAGTTTATTGTTAAGGATAAAGCTCCACAGTGGGCTATTTGTTCTGCGCCCACAACGGGTATCGAAACCTGGTTTTCAGCGTTTTAAGCTTTTTTGTGGGACTACGATTAATAAATAACAAAACACATCTTATTTCACAATTAAGCTGTATTTGTATGCGCACTCAGTCAGTCTAATATTACAAGCGTTCTAAGTGTCCACCACTGTATTCAATGCATGTGTCAACACCTGATGTGCGCACTTTGTTCTGCATAGTTAGTAAACCTTGGTACCTTTACTGAGTTGAGTTCACTAAATCTCACTGTGTCTACACACGCATAAACATTTGAATAATGGAAAACGAAAATTTGATATTAGTTTTATTCTCGCGGTATACTTTTCGAAAGTCAACACGTACCACATCTTATTGCTCACAATTATTACAAGATACTAAAAATGTGATTAATATGTATTGACTGCAAAATACACGTGTAAAAGTTCGAGAGCAACAGTGCCATATCACGTGTCATATCCAGGCTTTTCATATGCAGACGGTCAAGTACATTCCCCAATATTTGGGTAATTTTGTAATGCCATTTGTGAGAATTACTGGTCAATTATTCTACTCGAGATTAGAAAATTAAGTTAAGCGATTTTCATGCTTTTCTTCAATTTTTTACCCGGAAAAATTCACAGACAGCATTATTAAGAAGGGCATCTTTGAGTACAAGGACTATTGGGCTGTTTGCCTTGAACCACTGTAGTTTAACAAGCTGTTTACTCAACAAGTAACCGCAAAAAAATACAGTAGACTCCCCTACTACAGCTGAATCAAATCAAGTGTCTATTTATATGAGCTCGTCAGCTTTCATTTTTATTGTTGTTTTTTTTTAAAAGATTAATAGTTTGATACGGCATCATCACTGAACGGGGAGTTTAATCGTACCTGTTTTCAGGGTCACCTTTTATGAAAGACAAACAAACTGGAGAGGGTATAAACAAGATTTCAGCAAGTGATGAATTCCTGGTTTACATAATGAACTTTTGAGAGATGAAAAGAGGAAGTGATAGAATTAAGCTGCTGACAAAATTTTAAGGCCATAACTGGTTCTAGACAGTCTGGGTTTGTGCAGTGGATAATACAGTCAGTAAACGAAGATTGTATATCAAGATAATAAGATCATTTTTGAACCATGGACGCAACCTTGTTTCTCCTTATGGTTTTGTTTGTTTGTTTTGAATTTTGCACAAGGCTACACGAGCGCTATATGCATTAGCCGGCCCTAATTTAGCAGTGAAAGGCTAGAGGAAAAGTAGCAAGTCATCACCACCCACCGCCATCTCTTGGGCTACTCTTTTACCAACGAATAGTGGGATTGACCGTCACAATATAACGCCCCCACGGCTGAAAGGGCGAGCATGTTTAGTGGGACGGGGATTCGAACCTTTGACCCTCAGATTGCATATCAAGTGCCCTAATCACCTGGCCATACCGGGCCGTTCTCCTGATGCACACAATGGATTAAACGAACACGACAGAGAACCCTATGGTCCAGGCGTAGTCATCCCTAATTTTAATCTGCGGCTCAGACGGAAAAGCAATTAGTCGGCAACACCCAGGCCTGAAGTAGCCATTCTTAACCGAATAGTGTATTGACTGTCATTCTTATAACGCACACACAGCTGAAAGTGCGAAGCATCAAATCTCGAATCCGACACCTTCGGAAACCCAGTTCGACACACTAACCCTCACGCCAGGTTCAGACCCGCCTTACTTCTAATTCTTGAAACTGTTTACATGATGAAGCGGATTTTGCTGTTTGTTCAGATTTTTGTTGCAGGTATCTTTCAAAGTGCGCAGTTTGAGAGAAAAACAACAATTAGTAAATTTCATTACATTAGCATAAAGAGCTTTTTCTTACTGGTTTCATAAACTATGGATTGCGAAATGATTTTAGTCTGTACTTATTTTGGCTAAAGTATTACATTAAAATACACGAATAAAATTCATTGTCCAAAATTTATTAATTTTCTTCGTCAGATCCATCAGTCGGAATTTCTCATCCAGCAAATAAACAATATTTTTCAGGCAGAGACGTCTATATTTATTTTTATTATCTTGTTCATTATTGAAATATACTTGAATTGATTTTCGAAAGGAAAAAAAAAAAATATATATATATAAGTATACATATGCCCTTATACAAAATTCATGAATTTGCAAGTACTTCCCCTATAAGTTCTCAAAACTGCTTAATTTTTAATTTACAGGTGATTTTCTTCGAATAAAAAAAAAGATAGTCGACAGTTGGGAGGCAACAGCGCTGGATGTTTGTTTCTAATTAAGCACAAAGCTACACGATAGGCTATCCGTGCTCTGCCCACCACGGGTATCGAAACCCGGATCCTAGCGTTGTAAGGCCGCAGACGTACCGCTGTACCACTGGGGGGCGCGTCGGACGTGACACCAATCTCGTACTGGTAACGAAGAAAAAGATCACTGGTGTTTAAAGTAACACGCATTTGATACATCTTCTCTGGCCGTTAGCTTGTCACGATTTCCTTGTTTTAGCCGAAAGCTAATACCATATTAAAACCTCTAGTAAGAAGTATGCTAATCGTAACTAATGATTTGGTTGTTCTGACTATAGACAGTTCAGATCCTAAATAATCACTGAAATGGGATTAAGATCCTTTAAAATAGCATGAGATATCTGGAAATCAAAATTTGAAAAAAAAAGAGAGAGAGAGAGAGAAAAGTATAACTGAGGCCGTGAGGGTCATTTTGTTTCCCTTGATGTATGTTGATATATAACACTTCCAGCTAACCACAGTAAAACGTTTTTTTAAAAAAGTTACTACGATCCATATATTTACAAAGAAAGTAATTATGAGAACTCCAACATTTCTAAAGCAAATGTATATATACTTAAGACTTTTTTTTTTTTTTTTGAATACCGAGGCCGCTTACGACCGTTAATGTATCATCGGTGATTTTGGAGCAGATTTACCTGGTGGCGCCCATTTCCTCCCTAGGTAGCCGTCCCTAATTTAACAGCTAGTCAACACCATTCGCCACCAACACTTAGGCTACTCTTTTACCAACGAACAGTTGGATTGACCGTCATATTATAACGCCCCCATGGCTAAAAGGGGCGAGCATGTTCAAACCCATGACCGCAGATTACGAATCGAGCACCCTAACCACCAAACCATGCCAGGATACTTAAGACATGATTATTATCATCAATTTTGGAATTCTATCTTTTACCCAATTTTTTATGGATTAAAACTTCTTAATTCGTATAGTTACCACATAATACCGCTTTCGTTTTTCTTTCCAATATATACAACTTTCAAAAAAAATAATCAAATGCTCACAGCATGCTGGTGTTTATTAAATGGCTTTGAAACTATAGACTACAGTGAGTCTGACTAAAATAACTGTAAAAACGAATGGAAACAGTCCGTTGTGCTTATTATAATATCAATCCTAAAAGTTCTCAACCTGCCTGTTTTTCTGTATACGTTCTTGTATAAACATATAGATGCATAAAGGGCTATCTGCGCCGTGACCGCGGCATGGATCGAGTCCCGAACTTTTTACAGCACAAAATTTCGGGATTCGATTTTTGCGGTGGGCACCGCGCAAATAGTCCTTAACAGACATTGATCCATCTGTTAGAAGGGGGAGGGGGCATTTGTAGACGTGAATTTGTGAAATACTTTTATTTAAATTGAATTTAAGTATTTCGTATTACACCCATAGAGAATCACAATAAAATAGGATCTTGTTGAAATACATGGCTGATTTTTAGGGTACCAATTTTTTTTTTTTAAAGATGCAGTGTATTAAATTTAGTGTACGAATATCAGCTTATTCCTGTTTACATTCAGATAAGTTAACGTCATACGTACTTTATTAGTGGTCAAAATTAGATACAGTACCTTCTTTTATGGCGTTCTTGAAGTACAGAATAAAATGTTGTACAAAACAAGATTTGGGTAATGTTAGGCTGCACAACACTTAATATATGGCAGCATCAGGTGGTCAAAATATTTCACACTGAAAATGTATTTTATTTTATAGATATAACAATGCTACTTTGCTTTGAGATTGAGACACATATTACAGAAGAAAATGTAACATCATATACACCTTAATAAACCATTGTGAATTAATTAACAACATACTGTGTACTACCTAACATTTTCATACTGTAATTACTGTTTAAAAACTCAAACAATTCTTCCAACTAACTTGAGTTTATATTTATCTTTTTTTCTTATCACTACCGTTTCCTTCTGCGACCCTGCCCAACTTTCACCGAGTTTGTTTATAGTTAAGCGCAAATATCTACACCAATACTGTTTCCCCTTCTAGGTGAACCATTTTTAGGATACTGAAAATATTAATTAAATTTTTAAAGACTGCGAAATATTATTCACTATCTTTAACTCTTATTACTTAATAAAATATTCAGGTTCCTTTGATTCTTTTACTTCTGTTCAAACTTATATGAGATCAAAGCAAAAAGAAATCCAACTAATCTTCAATCCCTGGAGGTTGGAAAGTTTATTATAATATAAATATTAATGTACTATTTAAAATAAGACTGTTTGCCTATCTGCTGTGTTCATCACGGGGAATCAAACCCCTAGATTTCAGCGTTGTAAGTCCATAAACTTACTGATGTCCCACTGGGGGGCATTTAAAATGAGCAAGACCAGACTCGGTAGCAAGGTGCGTACAAAGAAAATGTACGAAACATTGCGAAGAGTCAGCACCTTATTCACTGAAACAGAAACATTAAAATTAATGTAAATTGTTTAAAAGGAAGAAAACGAATAAATCTGCATCCAAAAAAGGATATTAGCATTTGGTGTTGCCTTTAATAATTGATATTGCAAATACAAATAGATTTGTTAAGTGCCCTTATGTGCTCATATAAGCTTGAATACACATTAGTAAAGAAAAAAACAACTCGCTTAAGATTTCTGAATATAATACTGGCACATACAATTACAGCGATTAACCTGTAGAGATTGTATACATATATATATATATATATACACACACACACATTCTTTGTCAACTCTCCTGCACAAACCGACCTCTTTCAGCATAAAGAATGTAACGAAACGTCACGTTTGAATGTGGTTTATTTTGTTTCTCTCCTTCCTGTAGTTAACCTAAAAGAAACCACTAATTAAGGGCAGCTTTCACTCAATGATAAAACACATAAATTAGACTGGACATGGGCATTCAGATGTACATCTCAAGCTTTTCTTTTTTTGGATGTAGAAGTAATAATTCATTCTTAAGGCTAAACTCCTAAGGATTTTTAACAGTTTAAAGATGATTTTATTTAGGTGATCTGACAAGTGTAAAATCGTTTTGATTCCAGTTATCACTTCCATTGTTCACTCGCATTATCACAATGGATGCTAAAGGATCTGGAATCTCTTTCACCAATACTGTCTTTCCATTTTACCCAAACTACCTGTCAACGTGGATTTTTCTTGTGACCAGCTTTTTGTTTTATGACAAAGCCACATTGGGCTATCTGCTGTGTCCATCGCGGGAGAATCGAACCCCGAATTTTAGTGTTGCAAGTCCGTAGATTTGGCGCTGTCTCACAGCTCTTTAACAGCTGAACAGTTTAAAGATGATTTTATTTAGATAATTTGACAAGTGTAAAATCGTTTTGATTCCAGCTATCACATCCATTGTTCATCGCATTATCACAATGGATGCTAAAGGATCTGGAATCTCTTTCACCAATACTGTCTTTCCATTTTACCCAAACTACCTGTCAACGTGGATATTTCTTGTGACCAGCTGTTTGTTTGTGTTACAACAAAGTCACATTGGGCTATCTACTGTGTCCATTACGGGGGAATCGAACCCCGAATTTTAGTGTTGCAAGTCCGTAGATTTAG